>NW_015169792.1:388762-449654 GCF_001447785.1 Gekko japonicus
ATCTCTTCTGTGCACATTCAGAACCGCTTCTTTGCGTGCTGGGTACTTTTACTATCGCTGACGTGGAGGAGCTTCCTCTGTTGTCTTCTCCTTCCGGCTTGTTAGATCCTCCTTCGGGTTGCTGTTAACACTCTCAGTTCATGCACTATAAATCCTCTTCCTTTCATGCCATTACTGGAGGTCCCCAGCTTTGAGAATGGTATTAATTTCATTTTCGCTTTTATATCCGCTCCCAAACTCTCTACTGGGTCCTCCTCGCAACTGTTGACTTATATAAGCGCTTGCCAGGCACTTCTCGCTGTCACAGTTCAAACTTTTCCGTTTTACAAAACTCCCGTCGGATTCACAGCCATAAACAGTCCAAACATTAAACAGCCGGCTCTCTCACACAAGCAAACGCCCAGACGGAAGTCCCTCCCTTCTTCTCCGTTCGCTTTTGCCCAGCTCCGACATCTTTTCTTTTTTGTTTACTTTTAGAAAGTTCTTAAAATGCTGAGCAATCAGATATTAAGCAAGTTCATATGAACCAATTTTCTAGAACCCACATTGTGAGAAGTTAAATAACCTAATAAAGGAAACCAGTTTTCTACGAATTTGGGGTATATTTCCATTGTGGGTGAGAGTATGGCTAAGCTGGGCCAGCAGCACCACTAAGGTGATCCTGCTGGGGCAGCATCCCTGATGGATTAAAGTACCCTGGTCCTTCTCCTACACTTGACAGGCACCCGCCTGCCTGGTGTTGGGGGGGATTATGTTTAAAGGTATCAGGGGGGCTGGGCCAGCAGCAGGACTAAGGCAATCCTGCTGAGCAAACCTCCCCAGTGGCTGTAAGCATCCCACCTCCTCTCCTACACCTGACAGGGGAGAGGGGAGGAGTATTAGAAGCCACTGTGGAGGTGGAGCTGGCAGGATCACTAAGGCGTTACTGCAGCTCCCTCACGGCTTTAAGCACCCTGCAACCGCTGCTGCACCTGACAGACAACTGCCTGTTAGGTGTAGGAGGTGGGGGGAGTATGTTGGAAGCCATCAGAAAGGCTGGGCCAGCAGCATTACTGCACCTCACAGGTGGTTGTGTGCCATTCCTGATTTCCTCAACTGTCATTACCTCTCTGCAATCTCCTGTAACTGTTTTTTTCCCCTGAGCTCTGCAGCAGACCAATCAGATAGTGGGAGGTGCAAGGAGGCAGCAGCCTGGCAATGCTGGAATCAATGGGGGGGAGTACATTTTACCCCTTTTGACCCCCTTAGGGGTTGAATTTCTAGAAATCTCTTTTTAGGGAGCATCTGTCATGGTAGGAGCACTCTCCCCGAATTTGGTGTTTCTTGGTCGAGGGGTTTGGCCTGGCCGTTGATTTTACGGTGAGGGGACTTTATTTTATATTTATATAGATGGTAAGCGAATCTTTCCTTTTCAAAGAGCTGTATATACAGTACATTTTTAATCAACAAGAAAGAGCTTATTGAAAGACAGGGGACTTCACTTCCTGTAATCAAACAAGGAAAAACCCTGGTAAAAGTAACAGAAGATCACAAAATCATATTGTTTCAGGGCTTTAGCCTAGCGTTGGGCATATGGGACAATGCCCCCTCCCGAATTTTCAGTGCCTCCACCCAGGGGTCATTTCCTGCAGGAGCACAAAGGAGTGGACCTCCAGCAGTAAAGAGCCCAGGGGGTGGGCACATGCAACAAGCCCCACTCCTGCTCCCAGCAGCCCTCAGTCAGAGCAAGAAACAGCCAGGTAAGTTGCAGAGCTCCCCCCGGCCCCCTCATCGTAAACAGTCCAGTGGCACCTTTAAGACCAAGTTTTATTCAGGTACAAGCTCTCCCTCCTCTGCGAGGGCAGATCTGCACATTCCCCCCCCCCCCAGCTGCAACAATCCAAAACAATCTAGTGGAGCCTGAGTGGTGGGTGTTGCCTTCTGACACACTTCCAGTGATGTCAGGGGGTGTGGAATATGCAAATACATTATGCTAATGAGTTATGCTAATGAGCTCCTGCACCTCTTTTTCTATGAAATTACCCCTGCCTCCACCAAAGATGCCCTCCAACAGGCAGGTCAACCCACCTCGTGTCCCACTCCAGCATGCACCCCCAGGTTGGAGTCCTTGTTTTCCTGGGGCCGCCCTCTGCCCTCCTGAGCCCGGTGACTCACCAACAGAGATGCAGTGAAAGTGCCAAGGATCGGGCAGGGTGTAGATGCTCTGGTAAAGGGGAGGCGGGTGGCCATCAGTGGCACCTCTTGAGGGCTGCCTGATGGCCAGGGTCGAAGGTCAGTACTGGGAGCCAAAGGGCAGGAAGGAGACCTTGAGAAGCAGCAGGCCAGGTGGCAGTGGTGGGTGTAGCTGCAAGGTGGTGGCCACACAGAGTGGGCACACACACAGCAAGTGGCCGAGTGTCCGTGCAGTGGGTGTGAGGGGTCCACACATAGGGGAAGAGTGGCAGCAGCAGAGGGCTGCCCAGGGACAAGTTCCCCTTCTTCTCACCACCCCCTTAGTGCAGCATCAGCACGTCCACCAGGAAGGGGAAAGGAGGCTGGGAGCCAAAGCTTCTAGTCTGAATGGAGCACTGGCGGCATCCCCAGGAGGATGCAGTAGAGGAGGGGAGAAGGTTGTAAGACCCTTGGGGTCCCCACTGAGGAGAAACCTGGGATGTATTTAATTAAAGTAGCTCCATTAATTACATTAGTGTCCCCTGGTGCCCTGGTGCTCCTCCCCCCCCTAAAAAGTTCTAGCTACGGGCCTCTTAGCCCTGAGTCACAGAACTCAAGCACCATGGGGGATGCCTCTCCTCTAATTCTTCTAGCTTAATCTTTCCTGTGATACACTATAACAATTTAATACAACTATTTGGATTAGAAATCCAATCAGGCTAAAACAGAAAGCAATCAGATTTCATTGGGTCTGGGAATCTGCACAGCCGTGATGCCTTCTTTTCATTGGTACATACCCCCGTCAATCAATGGACAGAGTTGGTTTTCTTTGAAGCTTGCTGCTTATTTTTACGTGGTTAATTTTGACACAGTTCTACATTTGTCTCTTTTTAGCAGTGCACACATTTTTTTTATAAGCTTGGCACCATTCTCGCTGGCATCATTAGGAAAAGTTTTGTAAGACTCTTCCAAAGCAGTCTGTTGCTGAACTCCAGCAGGGAGCTAAGTAAACATTGCACTGGGATTTGATTTTTCTGCATGAACAACAACAAACTCCCTATATGTTGAAAGCAGCGGTCACTTATATTCACACACATTGGCACAGAAGTACCGTCTTGTTATTAGTGCCATAAAAAACTAAATGGCACGGGGGGGGGGTTAAGGGGGGGAGAATGCCAACTAGCAAGAATAAACCTGTTGTTCTCCGTGAACTGAAATTAGGGACTTTTCATCCCCCCTCTACCCCCGGTTTAATTCAAAGAAACTCCAGTATCTGTACCTTGGAAAAGCCATTTCAGTGATGGCATCTCTCACTTAGACCAGATCTTGGAACTCACAGAGAATCTGTTTAGGTTGAATTCTGTATTTTCAGGCAGAAAGAGTGCAAGGAAAGAGCTCGCTTTACTAAAATTTCACTCTCACTTAAGTGCTTTCAGACTTGTCCTAGCAGAGAACAGGGAACTTGCTCCTTCTTCCCAGATACCTAGGCTGTTCCTTCTATAGACCAGGTATTTAGTCTGGGTGTAGCCATTTCTAGCACTGGAGGGAGGTTAAGAGTTTCTCTTTGCCAGCTGAATGGGATCTGGGCTGAGCTTCTGTTCCTCCTCTGTTACAGGTACTTTGCCAGTGTGTTGCAAGGGATTGAGCCTTTTGTGTGAGCTCAAGGGCAAGAGCCAAGATGGTATTTGCTCTTAGCCCCCAGCTTATAACCTATAGTTCTGAAATGAGCTGGCTCTGTAGATCCTGGACCAGCCCAGGATTTGGATTATTATCTTGATTTTTTCCCCCATTTTGTATTGTACTTTTATATTTTGTAAACTGCTGTGTATACTCCCATTGTGAAGAAAAACAGATTTGAAAAAAATAAATAGATGGGTACAAGAGGATGGGAAAAAATGCATCAAATTTTCCATCTGCTGTGCAAAGGCTAGTATGGTTTACAGTGAAATTTCAAGGATAGAACCAGTAAGGATTGACTACAAGGTGCTTACTTTTCCTTTTTGACTGATGTGAGGATGTAAACTTGCCTTTGTTTGTCAGAACAGTCTTCTTTGCTCCATTAACAATAGCCAGTTTTGTGTTGAAAGCCAGCTGACTCATACTTAGTGTTGGCTTTGAAGGAGGCGGAAATGGAAAAAACAAACAGGAAAAGACATTTCCTCATCTTTGCTTTCATCATGCCATGAAAAGCAAATGGAAACTAGGTTTAAGACTGATGGCTGTTGTTGGGGGACCACAAGCCACAGCTCTGCAGCATGACCAACCAGGGCAGAAGTGATATGGAGCCACCAACACCTGGATGCCATGAGTTTGAGTGGAATGCAAGTTGTGTATACAAGAAGACAGATATTGGGGGAGCATGCTGATGACAGCAGGAAAGTCATACTATGGCAGTTGGCTTCTTGAATGAAATCTTGTTTTGTGCAAGACAGTTTTCAGCAGCCTTGATCACTCATGACCTTTGCTGTGAACAAGTGCATAGCAACAACACATCTATGTGTGGGAGGTACACAGCTAGGACTCCCATTGGGCTGTGTGAGAAGGTACATGTGTGAAATGCTGCCAAAAGAAAAATCATCTTCCAGTTTATGATGGGCAAACAGAATGTGAGCCAAATTGGTGGCTGTTTGAGCACCCCTTCTTATAATGTAATCAATGTTCATAGCAAGAAAAAAAGCCTTCCAGTACAGAAATGGATAAGTGGTTGTTTCCTGATATCAAACTTCCTAAGAATCATTAAACAACACTTAACAAATACTCTGTAGCAGTGTTCCCTCTAAGCTGAGTTAGTGTGAGCTAGCTCACAGTTTCTTAGCCTCTGGCTCGCACATTTTTGTCTTAGCTCAGAAAGGATGGCTCCAGAGCAAACTAATTTATGCAGCAGCCAAACGGCTCGCTCAACTTTAATGCCAGTAGCTCACAAAATAGAATTTTTGCTCACAAGACTCCACTGCTTAGAGGGAACATTGCTCTGTAAGTGTTCTTATGTTGCAATCTTTCATTGTTGCATTATTTATTGGACACAGTATAAAATAAACACATGAACACATGAAACTGCCTTCTACTGAATCAGACCCTTGGTCCATCAAAGTCAGTATTGTCTACTCAGACTGGCAGCAGCTTTCCAGGGTCTCAGGCAAAGGTCTTTCACATCACCTATTACCAGATCTTTTAACTGGAGATACCTGGGACTTTCTGCATGCCAAGCAGATGCTCTACCACCAAAATATTCTGCACATCTGTAATTTTGAAGAGTCAATCTATAATATTCTGCACATCTATATTTTGAGGAGTCATTTTTTAAACAGGAGGTTCCATAGCTCCAGCCCTGCTAGGAGCTGAGAAGCAGCAATTCATAATCCTTACAGAAAATTCTGAAAGTTTATCTGAAAGTTGGAATATCAAATTAGAAAAGAAATCATTAATTTAATCACAACCCTTCCTATAAGAGCATAAGAACATAAGAGAAGTCAACGTTGTATCAGGCCAATGACCCATCCAGTCCAACACTCTGTCACACAGTGGCCAAAAATACCAGTTGCCATCAGGAGGTTGACCAGTGGGGCCAGGACACTAGAAGCCCTCCCACTGTTGCCCCCCCCCCCAAGCACCAAGAATACAGAGCATCACTTGCCCCAGACCGAGAGTTCCTATCTAGACCTTGTGGCTAATAGCCACTGATGGACCTCTGCAAAATGATGTTGATGATCATGAAAATGTTGAATCAAGGAGGATTTCCCCCCTTAATTTGGTGGTCTATTTGATCTACTATCCTAATTTTTAGTTCATAGGCTGGATTACAAGTGTATACATCTGTGTCACAGTGTGGCTATTATTCCACCATTAGCTAAAAACAGCCATCATTGTGAGGGGTGAGATGCGTGTGGAAACTGAGCCAATTCATTTCTGGAGCTGACAGGGTAGGGGGTTAGGGGGACAACAGTCAGTGGCCTTGTTTATGTGGGGGAGCCATGGAGCTCGGCAAGTCATGTGATTTGTCTTTATAGAATGTAGGGGCTGAGTCTGAATACTGTGAGGGTGGACCCTGAAGGAATTTTTACTTGGGGGTCCATAGTGGCTCTTGGCTTGCCTGGAACAGGTTTAAATTCTGACCCCTTTCAATTGATTCCAAGTTTCTTCAATCCATTTACTTTGCCCCACAGAAAACAATGGGACTCACTGAAAACTAGATTTTGCTTTGTGTGTAACTCCATGCCCACATTTGCACAGCCCCGCTCTCGGTTCTTTTTCTCACATAGAGTATAAGGAAATTGATCTGAGAACTGACTGTAATGTATAGATATGGCTAAAGGTCCACTAAGGTCACTGGAAGGAGCGATGTTAAAAGATCCTGCTTTACACAAGCAGCAGATGTTTCAGATTTCATCAGAAACACATTTGATAGTCAGACTTACCATGTTCAAAGTTCTCAACTGAACAGCCATGAAGCTCCAGTGAAGAGGATTGCATCAGGTTTTTGCAAAACTATGTGCAAAGACACTGCCATTTCAAACCGATCTATAGCCATTAGTGCCAATAAGGGCTACTTAGGTGAACGCTGAAGGGTAGGATTTTGTTGAAACAGTGTTTATTTATGACTGAGTTATATGATCTATGACTGATTTGTCTGTTTAAACAATTGTCTACTAAGTAGCGAAGTTATGCAGCAAGGAGGGGGAAGCAGTGGAACTCAACTATACTGTGTGAGAACATTCATGCAGCAAAAAGCCAGTGTGCTGCACTGCATGGTTAAGAAGGAATACAGTGAGGCAACCTACCAATCAGCCACAAACCGGCTGACTAGCAGTCAAACCAATCATTGAAAAAAATCAGCTGCTTGTTCACGACCAATAAGAGAAGATATGTAGAACAGGCTGAGAAGAGGTCAGGAAGAAGGAAAGCTCTCTGGAACTCATGAAGCTGCCTTATTCTGATTGAGACCACTGGTCCATCTAGCTCAGTCCTGTCTGTTCTGACCAGCAGCTCTCCAGGGTCTCAGGCAGAGATTGGTCCTTCATATCACCTGTTTCCAGAGGAAAATCTCTGTCAGGGAAGGAATCTGGGACCTTCTGCATGCAAAGCAGCTGAATGTAGTGCTATGTCACTAAGCTCAGAGGTAAGGTGGTTGAAAGAACAGTGTAGAGCACAGTGGGAAAAGACCAGACAAGGACTGAGGCAAGAATGAGCAAGTAGGTATGCTCAGTTGAAAAAAAGTCCTTCCTTTGGAAAACCAGACATCTACCATGTGCTACAGGAGATGGCATCCCAAGTATAAAGGGAAGAGAGCTAACAAGATCAGATTAAAAGACCGTGTCAAATGCAGTGAAATGAAAACAAGACAGACTCTTCACTTTGAACTCTTGGTTGGCCCTACTGATCCTGAGGCATAGCGAAATGTTATACGCAAAGATTGCATGCAAGATGCTAATTTCCTAATGAGAAATGAATGCCTTAATGTTATTTACTAAGGATACAATTGAAAACAAGGCTCTCTCTATGCTACAGTTTATCGCCTTAATATTATTTGGCTGTTGCACGGAAGAGTGCTCCCTCGGCCCAATGTGACGCAGGCTAACAGTTCACATCAAGAGTAGCCTTTGGGAAGTTATGTCAAAAGGATTATGGGGCCCTTTTCCTCCTAGCTGGGGTTTTCCCAGTTCCCCAGTAGCCCTCATCTCCGGCATCATATTATTGCTGAGTAGAAAGGGATTTGGGGTGGGGATAAAAGTTCACTCATTAGAGCATTTCAGCACAAGAAAGGCATTTTTGTTGTCTGAAAATATGGAGAGAGAAAACGTATTACCATATCTGACTCTAGCCCTTTGCTAGGTTTCATTGTAAGGGGGCTGGGTCTACGATTCTGACTTCCTCAGCAGGAGAGGCAAACATCTAGCTATCTAAGAAAGCCAGCAGTGGGCAAAAAGAACATGCAGTCTTCTAAGAGCCTTGTCATTTGCAGGGACCCATTCCTGGAATCATTGTGAATGGCAAAATCTGTGAGGCGGGGGGATGGGGTGGTCCTGCTGCCTCCCAGCAGCAAAGCAAAATTTCCTGCAAATTGTAAAGATTATAATCAGGGCTATTTTGGGGCAGGAACGCACAGGAACGGAGTTCCGGCTGGCTCCCGAGTTGGCCACGCCCAGCAGGAACTCATTAGCATAATAGGCCACACCCAACAGCAGAAACTCATTAGGATTGGCTACATTAGGGGTGTGTGGCCTAACATGCAAAGGAGTTCCTGCTACAAAAAAAGGCCCTGGGTTTTGACAACAAACAAGGTAAACAGAATAACAAGCAAAAGGTGGGTGTGGCTGGATGACCACACTTCTGGCAACATGGGGATGCGGCCTAGTGTGCTAATGAGCTGTACTGTCAGGGGTGTGGCCTAATATGCTAATGAGTTTCTGCTGTTGGGTGTGGCCTATTATGCTATTGAGTTCCTGCTGGGCTTTTTCTACAAAAAGAGCCCTGATTATAATGATGGCACAACGAGAATAAAAACAGGCTTGAGACAGCGAAGTAATACTAAAAGAGCACTAGCTAGCATTTTATTCCTGTTCATCACCTATTTTCTATCTTCCCTCCACCCCTTTACCTCACTCTGCATCACTTGCTTTTATTTTCAGGGCATAATTAAAAGTGTGTGGAAAACTGTCATGCTGTATCTCATGTTTTTTGCCATGGACTGTGAATACGTGAAATTGCAAGTTGCCAATCCACAAATGGCAGGAGTGTACTTGAATAAGGAAATCATCTTGTCCAAAGGTACCAGTTCATATCTGAACTATTTCTAAACAATGACAGAAAGTGCAGGCGAGGGAGGCTGAAATCCAACCCCTCCATATCTTACTTGGCTCTGCTCTGCTACTTGAAGCGTCTCCCAGCCAGCCTCACTTCACAGCCTGGCTTGGGAGGCATGCTGAAGAAATGTAGGGCAAGGAGTTAAGGTGTGGGAGGGGACAGGGTTTAGTGTCCCTTGTTTGTGCACTCCCTGAATCATGAGTTAGCAATGTGATAGATGTAAAAAAAAACCAAACAAACAGTGCACTGGAAAGATTTGCACAATCTCCTCTGGTGGCAAGATTTGCTTAAAACACTATTGATTAATTTTATATCACTCTCTCT
The DNA here is from genome assembly GCF_001447785.1 of Gekko japonicus. Taxonomy (NCBI): domain Eukaryota; kingdom Metazoa; phylum Chordata; class Lepidosauria; order Squamata; family Gekkonidae; genus Gekko; species Gekko japonicus. Next base: position 398,039 of record NW_015169792.1, read on the forward strand.
TTACTTTTCCTCCATCTGACATCTGTGAACTTTAAACCAGATAGCCAGGCACCTGAATAAGGCCAGGTCCAAATATTGCTGACTCTTGTTAATTTTTCAATTTAGATTACTTATAACAATATTAATGAACAGGTATAGTGTGTTCGGGTTTTGATTAGTTCAACTGTACATCCCTAATAAGAGCTTTGTCGACATGTACCCCATCTTTTTTCTAGGACACCAAAACCATGATAGCCAACACCATGACAATAGGAGACTCCTGTGCAAGACTTCCATAATATAGCAGAAGGACTGGCCCTCGCTAACAATGGAGAACTTCCTCTACTAAATCAGTCTAAATGCCTGGGCCACTGGTAGTAGGTTTAGGGCGGCGGAATATTCACTGTTGTGGTTGTCCTCCTCTCGTCCATAATTAGGTTTTCTCCATGGTAATTCATGCATAGTATTCATAGTATTATCCCCCGGGACATGTGTTTTCTATGACTTTGTGTCTGTAGTTCAGTGACTGAATGTTACCGCTGTATGCCTTTGAGGACTGATTTGCTTGCTACTATACAAAAGGGCACCGTAGAAGCACAAAAGCTGATGCTATGGCACGCTGAGATGCCAGCCTCCGGAAATTCCACACAGTTCAGAAGGCATAATTAAACCATAGCCTTATGGTCCCACATAGAGAGGGTTTATTGGATTTCCTGCAGGTTGACTGTGCACACTACAACCAGTAGTAAAGAGGGGGGGGCAGAGAGTTCTAAGGAATTTAAGTGAAATTTTCATTGCCACCTTCCCACCTGAAACAGCTGGCCCAGCCTTAATCTTTCTTCTCTTCCCTGCAGCAGATCAGTTTTGTTTCTTGTAGTGCCACAGTATAAATGCTGATTATCTGTTTTAATTATTTGTTTAAGACAGTTTTATCCCATGCTCTTGCACCCCCCCAACCACTTTCACAAATTAAACAAAAAAAACCACAATAAAAATAACAGCAAATAAGCAGCACTGAACCATCAACAATGAAGCCACAGCATAAAATCCAGGGCTATTTTTGGGCAGGAACGCACAGGAACGGAGTTCCAGCTGGCTCCCAAGTTGGCCACGCCCAGCAGGAAATCATTAGCATAATAGGCCACACCCAACAGCAGAAACTCATTAGGATTGGTTACATTAGGGTTGTGTGGCCTAACATGCAAAGGAGTTCCTGCTGCAAAAAAGCCCTGGGTTTTGACAACAAACAAGGTAAACAGAATAACAAGCAAAAGGTGGGTGTGGCTGGATAACCACACTTCTGGTAACATGGGGGTGCAACCTAATGTGCTAATAAGCTGTGCTGTCAGGGGTGTGGCCCAATATGCTAATGAGTTCCTGCTGTTGGGTGTGGCCTATTATGCTAATGAGTTCTCGATGGGCTTTTTCTACAAAAAGAACCCTGATAAAATCCATAACAACGAATAAGCCTGCTAACCAGCTTTATATACTAGGTGAGTGTCTTTATTAAGGATGCTTTGAAAATGGCTATCAGCACAGTAGTGGAGACCCACAGGCCCTGAGGGATAGCTGGCAAGTTCTTCCCCCCATACTTGAAGTTCTAGCTACTGATTTTTATTACTGCTGGAATCAGCGGTGAGCTTCTGGAGAAAATACCACACCCTAGAAGTTGTTGCCAAGGATGTGCCTGGTACAGCTTCTCACTTGGACTGTTTTGGTTATGGTTGTTAGCCCCAATAAAAAGGTGCTGGGGGGACAGTTGACAGGTCCACCTCCCAGGCCTGAGGGTTCCAGCCATGCTTTGCTGTTGCTGTTGAAGAGGAGGCTTGAAAGCTGCATCTGGGATGGCGTTCTGAGTCAATGCTTCTCTTAGAAATGGTGCTGTTCAGAACATATAACTAACTACTCTCAGGTTGTCTGAAACTAACCAGATTTCACTTTGAGGCTCATCTGTTTACTCCTTTCTTCACATGTAATGATGTCAGGGTCCTTAAGAAACCACCAGGAGTTAGATGTGTGATCCTACACACCAGGGGTCATTTCGTAGAAAAAGAGCTAGGGGAACTCATTAGCATAACTCATTAGCATATGCCACACCTCCTGACATCAGGGCCCTGCAAGGCCAGTGGGAGTGCGAGGAAGCCCCGCCAAGGCCCTCCCTGGCCCCAGGCAGGAAGGGGTGGGGAGAGGCGGGGAGGAAGCAACTTACCCTCCCTCTTCTCCTGCCTCCTCCTGGCTGAATGAGGGCTGGAAGCGGGGCGGCTGGAAGCAGGGGGCAGGGCTTCGTCATGTTCCCCGCCCCCCTGCACCTCACCCGGGGGAACTGTGTTCCCCCGCATTCCCCCCTGAAATGACCTCTGCTACACACACATTTCTTGCTGACTCTCCAACTTTCAACTGCTGTTTTCTTTCTGCAGTGCCTGGGCACCCCACTTTAGCCTTTTTACTTTCTACACCAGACAGCTTCTCTGTTTTCTTGCACTGCCATTGGTCTGTCCACACACCACCTCTGCTCACATGATATATTTCCACACCAGTTAAAATTGATCTGATATAGTATTTCCTCTGATGTGACAGTTATCACGTGGATGCTCATTCAGGCAAATCCACATGAAAATGATGTTGAAAAGTCAATGAGGACTTTTCTTAGACATCTAAGAAAAAATACTCCAAACACAAGCATACTAAAGTATTGGAGTACTTTCTCTCTCTCTCGGGGTAACTACCTTTTACAGAGCACTTTGAGGAACAAGCTCTAGATTCAGGGTACCGTCTAACAGTTTTCCTTTCCTTTGAAGCTAATTTACCCTAAATGGGTTTTCTAGACATAGTATTGATCTTTTGCACACTGCCATCTTTCATTACATTACTGATTAAGAACATGTCCTTGGAAACTCCCAGACTCAACTCTATAGCAGTTCTGGTGTTAATGAGTACCCTTGTACAATGTTGTCATTTGCCACAAGGACAAAAGTGCTGTTATGATATTATACTACAGTGTTGTGTAAAGGCTGCTCTGGTTCTCTCCACTCAGAACAATAGATGCAGTTGTCCATTGTCCATGTCCCAATCAGTTATTCTCACTGACACCCCATCAACCAGAGTAGCTCACCATTTGTTACTCTTTTTTTATAACAGTACCAGGTGTGCAATGGCATTAGTTCCAAGTATTTCACCCAGATCAGCCTTCTCAAATGGCATGGCAAGTAGGGGTGTGCAAGAAAAAAAAATCTTATTTTTTTTGGACTCGGGTATATTGAACCTGAAAAATATCAATATTTCCAAATATTTCCAAATTCCAATACCGGTATGGTGTTCAGATTTGGTAATATTTGGGAATCCCAATTGTTTCAGGTCCATTATACCCTATGGGGCCCATTAAAGTCAATGGCAAATATATCCTGGGGTATATTTAGTGGTCTGGGGGCAGGGTTGAGGTAGAGGCACTAAATTTGCGGCATAGCTGCTGGAGCCTCTCAAAAGAACTCCCAAGTTTCAAAAAGATTGGACCAGGGGCTCCAATTCTATGGGACCCCAAAGAAGGTGCCACCGTCCTCCATTGTTTCCAATGGGGGGGGGGGATAACAAGGCAATACAAGTCCAGCAGTAGAAAGTGAAGTGGGGAGGGCATTTTTCCATGGCCGGCAGCAGACCCAGTGCAATGTGCCCAGCAGAACCAGTGCCACGATGGCAGTGCCAAAACTCAACAGGACTAAGGTCAAATTTGAGAATCTCTGAAGTAGAAACTGAGGAGGAGGGCATTTCTGCAAGAACAGTAGAACCAGTGCCATGTACTAGTGCCCAGCAGCACAACCTAGTGCCAACTTACTAGTGCCCAGCAGCAGAACCCAATGCCATTGTGGCAAATGGCAGCTCAACAGGACTGATGTCAAGCACAGAATCACAATCCAAGTAAACTGGAGGGGGGTTGCCAGCAGTGTTCCCTCTAAACTGGGTTAGTGTGAACTAGTTCACAGTTTTTTAGCCTCCAGCTCACACCTTTTTGTCCTAGCTCAGGAAGGATAGCTCCAGAGCAAACTAATTTATGCAGTAGCCAAATCTCTCAATTACAACTTTAATGCCAGTAGCTCACAAAGTAGAGTTTTTGCTTCCAAGACTCCACAGCTTAGAGGAAGTATTGGTTGCAAGGACAGCAGAACCGGTGCAATAGTGCCCAGCAGCACAACCCAGTTTAATTAATTAATTAATTAATTAATTAAAGGGAAGAAATGGAAGAGGGGAAACTAGTGGGGGGAAGCAGGGAAAAGGATTTAGATAGAAGAGAAAGCAAGAAAAAACAGAACCAAAAGCCCCTCCACACACACACACCTGACCAAAAGAGAAAGAAAGAGAGGAAGGAAGGAAGGAAGGAAGGAAGGAAGGAAGGAAGGAAGGAAGGAAGGAAGGAAGGAAGGAAGCAAGGAAGGGGAAAGCAAAGAAAACAAGCAACAATGCCTCACCCTCCAACTCCCTGCCCCCAAAAAGAAGAAAATAGCAAAGGATGGTGAAGGAGAGAGAGAGAAAATTCAAGTACAATAATAGATTAAAAAAAAAAGCAAGCAGAATCCCACACACACAGGCCCACAAAAAGAACAAAAAAAAAAATTAATAAGTTAACCAAGTTTTAAACCAACTCTAAAGAACCAAAGCAGAAGGAAGGAACCCTTGCCCCCCCACACACCCTACCACCAGGCCCAAACAACAACACAAAAATAACTGCAAGCCACAAAACCAGAAGGAACTAAAACTTAAGAATAAAACCAAAGGGAACCAAAAAAGGCATGAGACCCTTGGCCTCACCACCCTCTCCCCCACACACACACAACCTACCACCCACCAAGCTCAAAGAACAACTAACAGTTAAATAAGAAAACTTAAAAAAAATGTTCAGTCAAAGCAGTCTCTGTCTTCACTGTTCTCCAGTCAGGCAGGATCTGATCTGAAGTCCACAGGGGAGTCTCTCAGGCAGCAGGAGTCAGGCTCAGAGCAGCAGCTGAAGCCAAAGCCAGCACATACTGTCCAGACCTCTCTCAGCAATGGAGTCAAGCTAGGCAGGCCCTTGCTTTTATGCTCTTTGCCCATGCACAGAAGAATTTCAAAAAGGAACAAAGTCCTGTGATTGCCTAATGAGCAGTGATCCCCCTAACCTGAAATCCTATTTTCCAAATTGCCACTGCTCTTTCCCCCCTCCCTCATGTTCCCTGGGAAATGGGTGGGGAAAGCAAGGTAGTTACTTAGTTGGACCCCACATTTGAAGCCAACAACCTGCAAACCTGCAACGCAATGTCATTTGCAAAAGCATTGCACTAATCGGCTCTAAGGCACTACAGGGAATTAAGGGAGGTGGTTCAGAGGTTAAGACACTGAACTGCAGACTGGAAGGTCGGTAGTTCGGCAGTTGGAGACACTAGTGCCGCATGAAGGAGCGATCACCCGTCTCTGGCCCCAGCTCCTGCCAACCTAGCAGTTCAAAGGCAAGAAACTGCAAGTAGATAAATAGGTACCACTTCAGTGGGAAGGTAACAGCGTTCTGTGCGCCTCAGCATTTAGTCATGCCGGCCACGTGACCATAGAAAAGACAACGCTGGCTCTTCGGCTTGGAAATGGAGATGAGCACCCCCTAGAGTCGGATTCGACTGGCTTCCGAGCAAGGGAAACTTTTACCTTTACTTTAGGGCACTACAGCTCCCCCTAAGGTGCTTTCGCGATGGGCTGCAGAGATGCCTCTTCCCCCTCCCTTCTGTTGCCCTGGAAACCAGAGCAAAAACTGTGTGGGGGGGTAACCCTAGAGGAAATCTGAAAGTATCTCTGCTGCCCTTTAAACCTCCCCACCACCAGCTATTCGGTATAGCCAGCTATACTCAAAAAATGCCAGAAAAAAATCAGCTTTATTTGGGATCAGCTATATTTGGTATTGCCAGCTATACTCAAAAAATGCCAGAACAAATCAGAATCAGCTTTATTTGGGATCAGCTATACTAATCAGATTCAGGTATTTCCTAGGTATTTTTGGCTTGGATACAGCTGGATGCACACCCCTAATGGCAGGCTTCTCTCCAGCTATGGGGTGTATTGCATCCTTTTCAGTGTCCCTCCCCTTGACTTGGACTTTAGACTGGGAGACCAGTTAAGAGTTGATCTTTTCTTCAGACAGATATGTACTCTTCACTTGTGGTATTTGATTTTGCAAACTGATAGACCACTTATCATTTGGCAGCTGGGCTAGAAATAAGCACTGTGAGCTCCTTTGAATCAGTGTTACTTTGAGTGCTGCAAACTCACTAGAGGACATTAGGCAAGCCACTGTATCTCAGTTCTCTGTCTGAACTATGGGGACAAGAATCCTGAAGCATTCTGAAAATTTTAAACCACTATATTGTATAGCATTTACAGGGTATCGAGTTTTCCTCTCTTCTTTCTTTCTTCCTTACTTACATCATGTATACCCTTCCTTTCTTCCCAATGGGGGCCCAGAGCAGTTTACAGAGAGCCAGTTTGGTGTAACGGTTAAGTGCACAGACTCTAATCTGGGAGAACCGGGTTTGATTCCCCACTCCTCCACTTGCACCTGGCTGGATGACCTTGGGCAAGCCATAGTTCTGATAAGAGCTGTTCTTGAAAAAGAGCAGTTTCTGTCAAGAGCTCTCTCAGCCCTACCCACCTCGCAGGGTGTCTGTTGTGGGGAGGGGAAGGGAAAGGAGTTTGTAAGCCGCTCTGAGACACCTTTGGGTAGTGAAGGGTGGGGTATAAATCCAATCTCTTCTTCTTCTTCTACATTTATTTATTTATTTAGTAGTTCAATTTATACCCTCCCCTCCCCACCGAGGCAGGCTCAGGCTGGCTTACAAAAGATAAAATACAAATAGACAATTGTAAACATAGATAAAACAATCCAGTCATAAAGTGTTAGCTAAATAGATATAAATAGTTAAAGATGGCGGTACAATCATATCAATATGTTCTACAATCTCCTATGTTTCTCAGTTTCTCAATCTTTATATGCAGCAGATGCTGGCACTAGCTGTAAATGATGAACATTGTTCTCCTGTCCTTCATTTTATCCTCACAACAACCCTGTGAGGCTGAGAGAGTGTGACTGGCCCAAGGTCACCCAGTGAGCTTTCATGGTAGAGTGGGGATCTGAACCTTGGTCTCCCAGACCTAGTCTGACACTCTAATGACTACACCACACTAGCCCTCACTTCTTAGTCCCAGTGTAGAAAGATGATGTCATCAGCGTGCCAGTGAGCCATGTCTGGTATCTGCCTAACAATGGCTGGCATTCACTACTAACAAGGGTGAGAGAAAGGTCAGTTTCCCTTCACAAGGGCAGCAGCAACAGGGCCAATAGCACTCTGGATGTAAGATAAAGCAAGCATCAAGGAAAGTGCTGATGGTCTCTCTAACAAACATATAGTAACTTTGTTCAGGCAAAATTAATGAAAGAGCACAAAACCTATTAGAGTCCTTCATAGCAGTTCCTCTAGCCAGCTTATCCAGAGACACAAGCAAAACCTGGACTGGAATTGCTCCGGATTCTAGTATCCTGGAACTAATTCAAAACATGAAACGAACTGCTGAACATTACACCGGATTCAAGGCCTTGCCTGGTCCATTAATGTGGGTTTGGTTGTGTCTCAGTTGTACTGGTTCTAAGAACACTGAGAATTCTCAAAAACTATGTGAGCCTTTACAGAAGTAGGGCAGAAGCTGGGGAGAAGGAAGCAGAACCAGTTGTGATTACAGCTGCTCAGTATTAAAATTCCTGCCTACAGCAATTCCTTGGTCCACATGGAACATGATGTACGCATGTGATTAAGCAAGGTGCTTCTTGTTTTGATCATAAAACAGAGATATTTTTTTTAAAAAAACTTCCATTAACCCAATTCTTTTTTTCTGAAAACATTTTGACAATTTATTGTACAAAATTGTATGACTTCCTACAGAGGTTTGAATTTTTTTCTGTTTGATATGGGAAACAGCATAATGATCACTGAAGAAATCCAGTTCCCAGTTAATACAACTGGGATAGAAGGCATATAACTTTTTATTTATTGAATTTTTAAAATGTTGATAATAGTAACAATTAATGTAACTTTTAACAATAAAAATGTAACAAATTAGTAACATCAAACTTATAAATACCTCTCAGATTTCATTTTTCTATTGTAACCACATTAATTGTAGGTATTTCAGTAAATAACTAATACAATGCCAAGTCTAGGTATTTAACAGGAAGAGCATTAAAATCTGTTGCATTTGTCTCAATATAATAGAAATTGTGTTGCTTTTTCTGTAAGAATGCCGTGAAATACTCTGCAAAAACTTTCTTTTCTTCCTCAGTCTTCTCTTGCGGAATGAAAATGTGCTTGAAGAATGTTCAACTAATCCTGGTTATGTGACCTAGAAACTGTGATGCAGAAATGTAGGGGAAAAGCTCAGAGCTGGTATGTATGAATATTTGCAAATATTTTCAGTTCACCGAATTTTCCACCAAAATACAAACTCTAGTCTGTGTTATCTATTAAATGTGGGCAAATACTCATACCGTTGTGTGTCAGCCTTTATGTTCAGCTACCTATCAAACCTTGATTTTCAGTGCTATAGGTTGTTAAATATGCATTTCAAACATTTAAAGAATACAGAGCACATACATCAATGTTCGGAGGCTATCTGGATAATGTTCAGTTGAAATGTGAAATGGGGGGCAAAACTGGGTTCATCAGATTGCTGTCCAAAGTAGTCATAGTGAGGGCAAATGCTTTGTTTAACTGTTGTGCCTATCTCTGCTGTTGTTTTCTGAGCACTAGAATAAAATCAATACACTGTAGATTTAAATCATTTAACGTTCCATGCTGTATGCGAACTGCCTAAAAGTCTTATAATCTAATAAAAATCACAATCAAGAATTCCAGACGTGGTTATGTTTTCCAAGTAAATACTAACCATATTAAATATTTCTATCTCCTTGCTATTTGGTTTGCCATATGCCAATATATATTTTATTATATATTGCATGCCTGATATGCTTTTGTTGTTCTCAAGGTAAAGGATCTGACTAGCTCAGCTACATGCCTTTGTTTATATGAACAATGTTTGAATTCGATATAAGAGTAGTGGAAATAACCACACCAATCTTTTTTTTTCTTTGCTCCAGTTATTTCTCAGAGAGGCATTAATGCTATCAGCATTTTAACATTACCCAGATTCTGTGCCTGTATTTAGCTTTCAGATGTGGATTATAAAGACTGCAGTGAAAGAAATTAAGTGTTTCTTTTGGACAGCCGACTGACAAGGCAAAGGAAATCCCTTGCTAGAGGATATTACAGTTCTGGGTCATGAATGTTAAAGTAGGAGTTACTGCCATCCAGAGGCAGAAAACCATAAACTGTCATCTTCTATTATTCTTTAAACTCAAGAAAGGTAAACCCAAATGAGTGTTGGTTGGATCCGTTTAGTTTGCATTAAAGCATCAAAGGATGGAGCAATAACTCATGTAACCTGAGGTTTGGGTGTCTTGTTTTATTTGATATATAATGCAGACATTCTGAGCAGCTCAGTGCCATATGCTGGTGATTCCATAGAACACACATATCTCAACATCAGGGGGGGGGGGTCTTTCTGCCATGTATGTTATATTATTCTGCTTAATACCTATGGTCATCCAGGAACAGAAATCCAATTAGTTCAGCCAGTGCTATAGTTTGGTACTAGCAGAAGCTCATCAGTATTGGACAGTGGCTCTGTCTACTGAAATATAGCTAGAAATTGGCGGGTTTCTGAACTGTTCTGAACTGTAATGTGAGATAAGACCTTGGACTATGGTGGTGGTGTTTCAGGAATGGACCTAAGGTTCTTCTACATTTGGGTGGATTTGAGGCACATTCTATATGGACCATGTGAAGTTATGGTAAGCCATTTTGTATACTCAGGTGTTTCTGACATCTGCTGTGCGTTTTGTAGCTTTAGTAGTGGAGTGCTCCATGAATGGTTTGGTGTAAGTTAGAACAACTCTCTACTTTGAATGGTGGTCTTTTGCTTTCCTGTTTGAGGTTTTGAAATGCCTCACAAAGTAGCCCTAACTAGAGATGGGCAGAATGGCTTAGCTTGACTCCAAAAGACTTTCATGGAGTGAAAAATGGTTCCATTTTGCTCTGCCATATCTCTTTGATGAATCGTGGAACATTTAATGGACTCTGAAATCACAGTATTCATAGAGAAGCCTTGTGTTATGAGGAACCAGTGACATCACCACCACCATGCTGAAGGCCTTGGAACTTGTTTACCCTAGGTAATCCCCTAGGTCATCCCTCACATAGGGAGAAGCTTCCCTTGCGTGACTGCTCTCTAAAGTAAAGGTAAAGGTTTCCTTTGCTCAAAATCTAGTCGAATCTGACTCTAGAGAGCGGTGCTCAGCTCCATTTCCAAGCCGAAGAGCCAGCACTGTCCAAAGATGTTTCTGTGGTCATGTGGCTGGCATGACTAAATGCTGAGGTGCACAGAACACTGTTACCTTCCCAACGAAGTGGTACCTATTTATCTACTTGCAATTTCTTGCTTTCGAACTGCTAGGTTGGCAGGAGCTGGAGCCAGAGATGGGAGCTCACTCCATCACGCGGCACTAGGGTCTCGAACTGCTGAACTACCGACCTTCCAGTCTGCAGCTCAGCGTCTTAACCTGTGGTTTAACAAAATCATCATATAAGTACATCCACAAAGGGCAGTTATGTTGTAGCTTATTTATGTGTATGATTTTCCAGGTGTCTATACGTGTGTGGCAGGGGGTTATTTACTGATGGAAAATATCTATATGCTGCCTCACCTCCTTTGACTCAAGGTGGCTAGCAAAGAAACAAACATATAGAAACAAGCATATAAAAACAACATAACAGTTCATCAACAAGATTAAAATCATACCGGGGGGGGGAAGAGGACCACTTAAAAAGTTTACCTTCTACTGCAATGCCCTTTGAAGTGAACCTATTCCACACATCTTCCTGAATGCACAAAGTGAAGGCTCCCTCTGCATCCTCTTTGGAAAGCTACTCCAGAGAAAGCTATTCCAGGGAAGTAGATTTGCCACAGAAAAAGCCAGTTGCCAGATGAAGAGTCCTAAAATAGGACTTGGAGAAGGCTATCTGAAGAATGTAGCAAGAGTATACTGAGAGAAGTGATTCAATAAATAGGAGGGCCATGAAATGCAGCAGCTAGTCCTTTCAGTTGGGCCTGGAAGCAAATTGTCAGTGCAGTTAATGCAGAGTGGAGTTATATGTTCTGAGTGGCTGACCCCAGACAGGAGTCTTATGGCTGCATTTTGTGCCCATTGGAAGATATCTTCAGACCCATGCAGAGCATGTTACAGTACTCTAATCTGGAGGTTAAGAATCAGCCTCGCTTTATGCAACATTGGAATTGGTCTACAGAACTGATGTATTGCTCAATAAACATAGTTTGTGTGTGTGTGTGTTTAATTGCAGATTCTCAGATTGTTTGACTTAGATGCCTCCCTTAACTGAGTTAATATTCCCGGTGAGAAAAAGAAAATCTAAAAATTGTCCTTTTAAAAAAATATTCAAGGTTTATATATGTCTTATACATTCTCTTTACAGCGGGTCGAAAGCTAATTAACATCTAACGCAAGTAGACGAATGGGTACCTGCCCTTAGATGGGTAGGGGGCACCCACCTCTGACGAAAGAGGCATGGTGGTGGTGCGGATGGCATGGCGGTACAGTGCTGGCGGAGCTGAGGGCGGAGCGGAGTAGAACAGAGCGATCCCTGGTGGCCGGAAAGAACATCGAGCGACATCGGGCGGCGACGGCGGCAACAGCGGCATCCTGGAGGCGCACGACGAATGACGCAGGCATGGTGGTGCCTGAAGGACGGAGCCGGCCGGAGCGTGCAGGAAGCCGTGCGCCTGTGTGGAGCTGCCGAGTTCCCGGAGAGAAATGTCGGAGCCAGAGGAGATGCTGAGCCAGCGGCTGAGATCAAAAAGATGCCGAGCCGAGCTGTGCCGGGGAAGCAGGAAGAAGCACAGATACCACCGAGGGTGCTGGTAGGAAGTCCCACCCCCAACTCTAGATGTGGCCCAAGATAGGAAAAAGCAGTTCTTAGAACGACCAAATATGTGAACCGCCCAGAGACCCCTTCGGGGGTTAGGGCAGTATATCAAATCTAAGGTATAAATAAATAAATAAGTCTCAAAAATCAAGTGTCCCTCTCAGAAATAAAATAGTTCAGAACTCTTCCCAATAAAACAAAGTCTGAGTCCAGTGGCACCTTTAAAACCAACAAAGTTAAATTCTGGGTACAAGCTTATACCCAGAAGTAAACTTTGTTGGTCTTAAAGGTGCCACTGGACTCAGACTTTGTTCTGTGGCTTCAAACTAACATGGTTTACCCACCTGAATCTTCCCAACAAAGTCAATCTTTTAATCCCCTCTTCTTGCAGGATTGTATTGTTTAAGAGCACCCTCTGCTGGCGTAATATCAGAAGAAGCAAATAATACCACAAAACCATCAGTAAGGGACTGTGTGTTGGGTATGTAAAACATGCCTGATTATTTCAAGGTTTGTTTTATTGATTTTTTTCCCTTCCTGAAAACTGCATACGCAGGATACTTGTTTGCAAAAACAGGCAGCTCCTTTTTTTTTCTAGGTAGAATTTTTCAAATGGCTGTTTTTCATACATATCAAATCAAAGCATTCTAGGCTTAGACATTTCACATTCAAAGTGCTGATAGTCTTGCTTTTACACATGATGCCAGACCATTCCTTATAATTCCCCATTCATGGACATCCATATCCAGCTTGGCAACTGTACAATGACGATTTATTTCCCTTCCCTATTCTGTGCCAAGGAGCACTTTCTCACATGTCAAGTGATCATACAGACTGTTTGGAAACCTGTTACTATATTCAGAAGACTGATCAGAAGCTAGAACTGTGACCTGAAATCACTTTTAGCAAGACTTGCATTCACACTGTTACTTTCTCTACTCTGGCAAGAAGTTCTAGGGTGAGAGCTTCCCGAGGTGATTCCATCTGGAGCAGAAAGCATAGGAGTCCTTGGGTGTATTTGTAATATTTGCTTTATTTACAGATATACAAATGGAGCACAGCTCAGGGCAAAGATGTAGTCTTCCTGGGTCCACTACACCCCACAACAGAGAGAAATATCCTGTACTTCCAAGGTGCCCCAGTCAATTCATGGCTGTCCTCATGCTTCTTCTGAAAATGGGTTCACAGTAAGGAATTTGTATACTTCTCAAAAGCAAACCAGCTGCATCTTCACATGCGTGCAGACCTGCCCCCCTTCCGCTAGGAGAAGTCCCCTTTTGCCAGCTCTTCTGGTTACTTAACAGAGTTATCAGGAACGCTCTCCTAGCAATTAGCTCCCATTGAGCTCCTATTGAGGAAAAGTCCACAGTCATTAAGGAACATTAATGTCATTATGTCATGGATCCTGGCTTCAGTCCTGGTAGGCCAAACCCATTCAACTGTCAATCAGACAACTATGCCTCCACAGTACTTCAGAGGACATTTGCTTTGTTTTCTAGTCCAAATAGCTCATGCCACTGAACTTGTTGCACTTTGTATGCAAACAGTTTGCTCTTGGTATTTATGTTTAGCTATTAGCCTGTTCAATATGAGTAGCGTTGTGAACATTGCCACTAGCTAGAAGGATGACTTGACTTCATATGTTTGTCTCATTAACCAGCTTTGCAAGTCAGTGGCATGATCTTTTCCTCCTCACTTCACACATGCCATTCTGTGCATGTAGATATTCTGCGCATTACTGAGCCCTTTTCTTCCCACCCTCTCCCCATCAGTCCTCTGAGCACACAAACTGTGAATGCACTACAAGGTGCCCTGTCTTCACCTTCAGTGCCTCCCACGTATGCATAAAGTTTTATTAGATCATTTGTATTTCACCTCTTCCATCAATAAAGCCGAACCCCGGTAGAGGTGATGTACAGAACATTAGCAGTATGAGGATTACCAATCCAAGAAGAGCTCCAAAAGCAAGCATTGTTTAAAAACCAACTACAACCAGCGTCAGATTAAAATAATTATTAAATACCATCAGCACTTCAATATTAACAAAAACAAGTGAAATCAGCATTTTTTTAAAAAATGGAACTAGTCCCTGTATAGAAATATTAATTTCTGTGGGCTTCATGTTTCCCCCTTGGAATGTATCTTGCTGAACCCCTGTTGTGTGCATTTCCTCTAGAAGCCAAATGGGCTCAATAGCCCTGCAATAAACATTCCTTCACTCGCTGGCAGAAGAGCAGATGCCCTAGCCGACGAGCAAACAGGCACGTAGGACCAAGGTGGGTTGGACCCTGGGGATCATCTTACTGCAGAGGATGGTCCCCAGACCTAGCCTATCTCTCACCCATTACCATGACAACCCCAAAAAGTGGACAACCCCTTCCTCATTGGATTGGCTACTGGCCATGGCTGATCATAATTAGATTGGGGTTCAAATTGTCTGACCCTTGCAGGAGTTTTCAGATCTCTTGCTCTCTCTCTTCTGTTCCTGTGATCTCTACTGTGTGCCTGTCCATCTGGGATGCTATGCTACCATGGGGCTCCTAACAGAGACAAAGGATTTCTTTGGAGCTGAGCACATGGCTACATGCTTGCACAAAGATGGGACCTAATTGGACTTTATACTGAGACTTCTTGACTATGGATCATCCTGGTAACTATGCAGATCTCTAATGTTTAGTTAGGGCCAAGGGCCATAAGTTTTGTTATTTTGTAATCCTGAGTAGTCTGATGCAAGTCTGTGCTAAATAAACTTTACTCTTGTTTATAAAAATACTGTCTGTTGGATGGATACTGACTCCAAGCCTTTTTCCTGTTGCCTGAAACTGCTCACCACACTATGCTACCTTACTAAGAGTATTCTTGTATAAAGTCTCAGAGGCCAGTTAAGAGTCTGAACTTTGCTCTTGCACTGGAAGGGGACTATAGTTGGAAAGGTTCTGGTGGCTGTGTCTGTAAATCCAGAGAGCCTAACTCTCCTGGGTTTTTGTGTAATTTCATTGTTCCAGTGAAGAATTCTTTCCCCTACCATTCCTGGGTTGGACTGGGGAGGAGAGAGAACCTTTACAGTCCCACCCAAGAATATCGCAACATAATGTGCAAAACCAGTGTAAGGACTTGAGCCTCCTGTCGATCGATAGCAAGGATGGCAAACCTCCCTCAGAAGGTTTCCAAAGCCATGGCACTACCACAGTAAAGGCCATCTCTCCTGTGGCCACCTACCATCCTCAGGATCTCAGGGGCAAACAGAGAAGGGCCCCTGATGACCATCGAGAAATCCAGCAGAGTAGGACTCCTCCCCAGAGTCACACAGACTAACCGTGCACCAGTTCAATGTGTTTGAAAGGGGGATTGTTTGTTTTTATGATATTCAGTCCTACTCACCCCACAGATTGGGAGCTGCACACGGCTCTTTTGCTTGCCACCCGTGGCTCTTACGAAGCTCTGGTAGGCAGAGGAAGGATAGAAGAAGTGATGGAAGATAGAAGAAGAAGCCTCCCCCACCCCAGATGGCAGCAAGTGAGTCAAGGCAACACTAGCATTATCTTAGTGGAACTTTCCCTGTCCTGTGGCACTTCTGCTCCAAACACATGCAGACATAGGCGCCCACTAGGGGGAGTTGCCTGCTGCTACTGCTGCATGGCCTCACTTCAGACCCCCCCCCCTTTCCTGGGCTAGCTCAGCAGTGCTCATTAGTGATACCTGGGGCTTGAAGCCTCAGATTGGTGGAGCTTGTTTGCAAAATTGCTGCAGACCCAACTTCCTGAAGTCAGCACCCACCAGCAGCCTCTGGCTGTCTGGAAGCAAAATAAGTCAAATACAAGCTCCAGGGGGTGGCTCTTGCCTTATTCTTTCCTTCCCCTTTTGTGCTTTGCTCCCAGGACTCATCTCTTTTACTTGGCTGGGTGGTGTGAAGGCCTTCCCAGATCTAGCAGGTCTACTTGGAAGTAAGTCCCATTGTATTCAGGAAAGAATGATTCTTAGGATTCCATTACTAAGAATGCTGACATTTTGCGGGCCAGGGGCTCCTGTGTCTTTAAGACTTGTGTGACAAGCCGAAACTGCACAAGTGAATCTGCATGAGATGCACACAAAGATGTACACCACAGAAAAGAAATCATGAAGCTTGACTTAACCCCCTTGAAATCTCCTCTGACTTGACACATGGAACTTTGGCACATTTCATTTTAAATTCAGATTTAAACTCCACATAGGAGAGCATTGTGTCATGAATTTTAAGCTCTGCGCCACAGAATCAACCCTTTTCCAAGCCCAGGCACTGGCTTTATGCTCTGCTGAACATGAGAAACCCAAGTTACATAATGGTTTAAAAGATCGTGCCATTAGTGATACAGGATGTTTGGTAATGAAGAAATATCTTGAGCAGCAATAATATTCCAGTAAGCATTTGAACCAATGGCATGCCTGCCCAGTTTTGAGATTTATTGACTGAGGTAACTGAGAGGTCAAAGGCAATGAGCCTTCGAGTCTGGTAAGTTATGTGCCTGGTGACCTACTAAAGGGACAATAATCCATCTCCCCTTGTAACTTCTGCAGGTGCAGAACACAATTGTTAAATACAGGCATCCTTTCTCTAAGCAAAATCCCGCAAAGGTGTGAAGACACAGGTGTATTTTGTTGTTTTACATCAAAGCCCAAATCTTAATTTTATGTTGGATCCGCTATTTCTATCATCACTTCCAATGGACAAGTTGATAAAAGAGTTAAAGAAAATACAGCTTCATAAAGGATAGAGTTTGGAATGTGTGTTGGGGGGGGGGCATGGGGCATTTAATTGCTGCTTTAAAAGGAATGTTGTTGCATCTACATAGGTGGGAGACTGGGTGGACTCACATTTACCTCTCTTTGCTTCTGTCACCGTGGGTAGACGGTACCAAGTAAACTGAGAGACCTCATATTTATTTGAACTTGTGGGTTCTGTCTAACATGAACAAGCAAATATAGTATCCCCAGGTTAACTCAGTGCCTTCCACAAGCGGTAAGAAAAATGAGAAGAAAGGAAGTATTATCATAAGAAACTCGTGGAACTCACTGCCACAGGATGCAGCGATAGCAACTAGCTTAGATGGCTTTCAGTGCAATACTAAGAACACTTTTCGGGGAGAAAGCCCCATTGAGTCGACTTGAGTAGGATTCTGAGTGGACCTGCCTAGGATTGCTCCATTCAGTCTGGATGATGACATGTCCCATTCTCAGAGGAACAACAACATGGTGAAACCTTATCCTTCATGTCCTGTTTGTAAGCCTTGCAGGGAACCTGGTTTACCACTGTGTGATAACAGGATAATGTCTGGGGTTGAAGTCCTGTATTAACAGGCCATCTGACAAAAAAAAAATCTGATTTAGCATTAAACTCTCTGCTATGCTTAGAAGACATCATCGGACTGTTCCACAGAACACACCTTGTTGTCAGTTTTATTACACTATATTAATTATTTGCTACCTTTCCAATAAGCTGTCCTGAATAGTATAGAAGCCAGATTTTAAACTTACAATCCAAACACTATGATCAACTGTAGAACAGGAAAGAAGTCAATTGATCATTGAAATTAAAACCTGGATGAGGGGAAAACAACCAGACAATATAAGGAAGAAAGTAATTAAACCACACTGGATAGATACTCTTGGGATACGATTCCTTAACAGGAGTGTCAGTGGCCTCATACTCTGTGCTGTTCTGAATTAAGAAGAAGGTACTGTCAAGATGGCAGTGCTGCGGGGAGCTTGTGCTCACGCTCCCGCAACCGATTGAGCCTGAGACTGAGTTGGAGCGCAATAATAACAAATGCACCAGGCCGAGAAAATGTGAAAGGAGAGCCCAATAGCTGATGCAGGGTGTGGGGGGAGAAACCACCCCTTATTGCGCTACTTTCTCTGGCATGGTCCTGGCTTGATACGGTGCTCCGGGTCGGCCTGTTGAATGAGGGCTCCATCACCCACCTCCCCGGTCTGGCGTAAGGTCTCTGCCGGTGCTGGTGGAGCAACTGATGGCTGTGCAGCCCTAGCTCCGATGGCGCAGCAGCCATCTTGGGGGCGTAGTTGGAGTGGAGACTCCCCAGTGGCGACCGAGCGCGTGGCAGTGGCAGGCCTGCGTACAATGGTGGGAGAGCCTGGGGAGGGTTCCCCCCTCCCTCGGAGCTTCCCCGACCAGCTGGAACTCGGGACAACGCATCCGCAGGCAGCCACAGGCCTACGATGGCCGGGATGGCAGCGATCACCAAGTAGCTGTAATACCGGGGCTGCCAAGTGATACAAACTGTGGCGGAGCTGCTGCAGCTGAGTCAGACGGGAGGAGCAGAGATCATTGATGGGATGTGGACCCCCCTTGCTGAACTACAAGAACTGGACGAGCAGGAGGCCTTGAAGGACCGAGGAGTGGAACTCACAGCCGGTGAGAGACTGGAGACTGGAGCACTCCTAGTGGCTGGCTTACAATAACAACCAGCAGGGAAAGATGCTGTGGCTCCCCCTCCTTTCCCTGCAGATGTGGAGCCAGATGTGGAGCCAGAAAGGACTGAAGCTCTAATGGGCATGCAGTACCTCCTGAATAGTTGCTGATTTGGGGGGAGAGAGATTGGAAGTAGAATAGCCAATTGGAAGGAGACAACCTAGGGGGGAAGGTTGAGAGGTTTTAGCCGGCTAGGATACCACCCTGCTAAAAGGATGGCATATTATTGAGTATTGTGTGATTTTGGTTGCTAGGTGCTAGGCTGATGAATTGTTAGTAACTGCATATCATTTGTGGTTCAGGATAGGTTGTCTTGGGCTTCATAAGTTAATGACTGCCTTGAGTTTTGACAAATTCTATAGCAATCAGTAGAGGTTCATAATTTATATAGCAGGACAGATAGATAATTTGGGTTTCATCAGCACCAGGAGCGGTAGCTGCTCATAGCACTCACATAGGAGAAATAGCTCATTTAGCTAGCCCACCAGCAGTCTGGGGCTAGTGCGAATGCAATGCCTGGGCAACAGATTCTGGTGCTCCTGGGGAGGGGAAAGTACAGCGGTGGGTCCAGGCAAAGAGTCAAGGGAAGGACGCCGAGAAATAGAATGGCTCAGTGCCCTTCCAACCTGCGACCCATCCCGAAGGTTGTCGGCAGTGGGGCTAGGATTGATAACCCCCCTCCGACATTGGTGCTGTGCAACACCAGGTCTATAAATAATAAGACCATAGTCCTTCGGGACTTCCTTCTGGAACAGAAGGTAGACCTGGCATGCATGACTGAGACCTGGGTGTGGGACGGGAAGACTGTAGCTCTCTCCCAACTTGCCCCACCTGGGTTCTCAGTCCTACACCAATCACAGACTAGGGGCGGGGGGGAGGAGTGGCTATTTTCATTTGGGAGGCTTACTCCTTCAGGGCGCGTCCACCGCTCAAGATTACAGGCATTCAGTGTGTTGGCCTGGTGCTGGAGGCCAAGGAGAGTTTGGCAATCTGGCTGGTATACTGACCGCCTAATGCACAGGCCAGTAGCTTGTCATCCCTGATGAAGGCCATATCAGGCTGGGCGTTGGAGCACCCTAGACTGTTGGTCTTGGGCGATTTCAATGTCCATGCCGATGACGTGGCCTCCAGTCAGGCAGCGGACCTAGTGTCTTCCATGGCAGTGCTGGGACTCTCCCAATCCATAACAACTCCCACACACTGGGCCGGACACACACTTGATTTGATCTTCGTTTGCTCGTGTCTGTGCGCCCAACCACATGCAGCCTTGATCTGTGCCCTTCCTGGCTCATCAAAGCGGGCCACGAGGGGTTTCGAGGTGCCCTAAGGGAGATTGTCAACAAGTCCCTCTCTGAGGAGTGGTTCCCGGAGGCACTCAAGGAAACGATGGTCCGCCCCCTCCTGAAAAAACCAACATTGGATCCGGCCAAATTGGCCAACTATTGGCTGGTTTCCAGTTTTCCTTATTTGGGCAAAGTAATTGAGAGGGCGGTGGTGATACAGTTACAGGGCTTCCTGGATGATGCTTCCATCTTAGATCCCTTCCAGCTTTCGCCTGGGTCATGGGACAGAGACAGCGCTGGTTGCCCTTACTGATGACCTCCAGAGGTATCTGGATCGAGGTGGTTCGGCAGCACTGTTGTTAGATCTGTTGGCTGTGTTTGACACAGTTGACCACCAGTTGCTCGCCAGTGTGGGGATACAGGGGCTTGCCTCTTTTCTCCAGGGTCCAGGACAAAGGGTGGTGCTAGGGGAACAGCAGTCATGAAGACACCCACTTGAATGTGGCCTGCCTCAGGGAGCAATATTTTCCCCGATGTTGTTTAACATTTATATGCGCCCCCTTGCCCAGATTGCCCGGAGGTATGGGCTAGGGTGTCAACAGTATGCAGATGACACCCAGCTCTATCTGATGCTGGGCAGCTGGTCGGACTCCAGTCCAGAAGATCTGAACCGGGCATTGCAAGCCGTGGCTGGTTGGCTTAGACTGAGCCAGCTGAAACTAAACCCAGTGAAGACAGAGGTCCTGTGCCTGGATCAGGACGGTCTGGGGATGGAGATCCCTCTCCCAGCCTTCGAGGGGGCACCTCTGGTGTCAGCGCCGGAGGTTAGGAGTTTGGGAGTGCTCCTGGATTCCTCCCTAACTATGGAGGCCAAGGTGGCAGCCACTGCCAGGTTGGCCTTTTACCATTTCCAACTGATTCGGCAGTTGGTTCCCTTCCTCGACCGCAATGACCTAGCTACAGTGATCCATGTGATGATCACCTTGAGATAAGACTACTGTAATGCTCTCTACATAGGGCTGCCCTTGACACAAATCTGGAAGCTGCAGCTAATTCAGAATGCTGCGGCCAGGCTCTTGATGAGCCTCCCTAGATGGGAGCACATCTGGCCTGTGGTGAAAGCACTGCACTGGCTGCCAATAGCATACTGAATCCGCTTCAAGGTGCTGATACTTACCTTTAAAGCCCTATATGGCCAGGGTCTGGCATACCTGAGGGGCCACCTTTCCTCACACATACCCCAGAGAGCACTACGGTCGGGGTCACAACATCGGTTAGTGATTCCAGGCCCCAGGGAGGCCAAACTTACTGCAACTAGGGCCAGGGCCTTTTCAGTGGCAGCTCCTACCTGGTGGAACGAGCTCCCAGGGGAGATCAGGGCCCTGCAGGACCTTTTACAGTTCTGCAGGGCCTGCAAGACGGAGCTCTTCCCCCAGGCTTTTAATTAGGAGCCGCCACTACCACTACCACCAACTATTATCGTTAGTAACAATGGAGTAGTGGGTTGGCCCTGTATGTAGACTGAGCCACAGCATCGTGATGAATCGGTCACTGCTGAACTGGGACTTTGTGTTACATCTACAGCATGCCATCTAAATTCACCTGAAGGATTAACATTACTGAGCACTTTAATTGTAACGTATGGTTGTTTTTATCTTGTTTTATATGTTTTTATGTGTTTTATATATCTGGCACATGGTGCCCTTAATTGTGAGCCGCCCTGAGCCCGTCTGCAGGGAGGGCAGGATAGACAAATAAATAAATAAATAAATAAATAAATAAGGTAGGCCTCACCAGCTGACCTGAGGAAATGTGCCAAGTTAATATAACAAGAAGATATATGAACCTGCCTTATGCTTAATCAGATCAATGGTCCCTCTAGCTTAATGGAAACTCCCAGGTGTAATCCCAAACATTTCCAGTTAAAAAGGATCAGGTAGTAGGTAATGTCAAAGATCTCTTCCTGAGACCATAGAGAGCCTCTGCCAGCCAGCAAAGACAGGACTGACCTGAAGAGATCATGTCTGACTCAGGAGACGGCAGCTACATGTGTTCTTGTACTATTAACTATGACTAGTGTTGGTAAATGGAAAGCCTCTGACAAAGGCCTTCTGCTCTCTAGCATTTCAGGGTTGGCTGAGACAGTGGGCCTCCAGGTGGGGCCTGGAGATCCCCCAGAATTACAGCTCATCTCCAGACTACAAAATGGATGCTTTGGAGGGTGGACTCTGTGGCATTGGACCGCACTGATGTCCCTGTCCTCCCTAGGTTCCATCCCCAGATCACCAAGGGTTTCCCTACCCAGATGAGGCAACCCTACCCCCATCCCCAGCTGGTGGTCAGGGGGGACATGGCAGCCCTAGTCTTCAGAGCTTCATACAGTAATATGTCTTTCCCAACACCTGAGATCCCAACTGGGATCTTCTTCATACAATGTATATGCTCAGTCACAGAGACCCCCAAGTATCTAGTATTGTAAAATCCCATCCCATCGTAACATTTATTTCATTTGACTACCATGATAAAGAAGAGGAGCTGTGACAGTACAATAGAGCACATGACTTTCACACAGGAGGTCCCAAATGCTGTCTTTGGTGCATATGCAAGTGCCCCCCTCAAGTCTCAAGTTGAGGGGGGCAACCCCCACAAAGGACTTCCAAGGCAAGTGATTAAGCAGAGGTGGTTTGCTGTTGCCTTTCTCTGCAGAGCCTTCTTTGGTGGTCTCCCATCCAAGTACTGACCTCGCTTAGCATCTGAGATCTAAGGAAACTGGGCTATACTGACCTCCCTCCCTCCCTCCCTCCCTCCCTCTCAATCAGTCCTTGATACCTCAAAGAATTTCAGGTGCTGGGAAATACACATTTTTGCTTGATGCCTTGGAGACCCACAGACCAGACCAACTATCTGACTTGGTCTAAGGCAGCTTCAGATGCAATGAAGATGGTTGTCTGCTGAGCCAACGTTGAAACTATATTTAGCTGTTTTTCCCACTCCAATCTATTATCTTTGATATAAACTGCTGTCACCCGCATCAGTGCAATGATCTATTTTGGAAGGCAGGAAGGGCTATTCATCTTTGGGGTAAACCAAAAACCCCACTGACTGCATGATCTTGGAACCACAGAACAGAAATAGCCAGCAGTTTCCAACGGAAAGGGGCCATCAGGAAACACTCCATTTTACGCAGCAGAGGTAATATTTTGCTCCATGTGTTCTAGTGCAACCAAACTCAAACTAAACTTTAGCCAGTAGACTCCATAAAAAGCAGAGGGGTGGCAGTGTTTACCACTGGATGGGATTTTCCAGCTGGAACACAGACAAATGGGGAGAGTTTAAGGAAGAGGCGTGTTTTATTTCACTCACCAAACACCAAAGGAGGAAATCTCCAAAGTGGATCAAGTCATTGCTGTGAAGTTTTCTGTATATTTTAAGATGCTCTGAAGCCCAGACAATGCTTTGAAGGCAATTTATGGTCATCAAAGGGGGCTTCCTCCCGTTGCTGAATGTGTGGAGCTGCCCTGACCTGGCTTCCTATGTGGATATGCGCCAGTACAAACTCGGTCTTCGAAGCTGCCAAAAGAAATTGTCATTCATTGCAGGCTTGCTCCATCTGGCACCCTCTGCTGTACAAACAAACGGACGGATTGACTGCTAGCTCAGGAAGCGACAGTGAAATGCAATTCTCCGTTTTATGCCCGCCTTTATACAGCAGGGTGGGTCTGGACATGTGTGTGGAGCACTGAAGCACTTGGCAAATTGTTAAGCAGCTAGCAAACAGCTCCATCAGATTCACAGGTGGGTTGGAGAGCTTCGCTTCCTCCTCTTATTTCCCTTCCTCCTGCCCTTACCTCTCACCTTTCTTTGCTCCCTCACTCCTTTCCCATCCTGGCCACTCTGCTCCACTCCACTCCCTAAGTTCTTCATAGTCTCGCTCCTGTTGCTCAAATACCTCATGACACCTTGGCCACCTCCTCACCTTCGGCAGGTAGCTGCCCTTGATGAGGAATTCCTGACTTCAATTATAGGTGAGGAGAGCAGTTCTGAAGAATTTCCATGCTCTTGAAATCTCCTCACCTTTTTAATATATGCACATGTAACGCAGAGGCAGCACACTACATCAGCAACTGCGAGTTATTTTACGCGTAGCAGAGCCAATTCTCATATCTCTTGGTGAACATCAGCACCCAACATGAGCCAAAAAATATGGGTGGCCAGTGGACTCCTCTCCCCCCCCACACACACACATCAGCCTAGAGCTAAAAGATACTTTCATGGATGAGGCTCACAGAGATATGGCAGGACCATATTTGGGATGGTGGTAAAACAAGGTAAGAAGAGTCTCTTTGCTCCATCTGCCCCAAATCCTGCATTCATGATTCCTTCTAGGCCTCCAATATATTTAAGGTCAGTTTGCCAGAGGTAACAACTCCTTACAAAATCTGCCAGTGCTGTCTGCCCACGGCCAGTGACTTTTCATTAAAAAGTTGTTCTGACTCTACTTATTAGCCAAATGCAGTCCACTGTTTTATGACATCAGAGCAGCAAAAACTGACAAGCCTTCCACCACTAGCTGCCAGACATCTCATACTGCCCCTGGGCTGTAGATATATACATATATGAGTCCAGGGCTTTTTTTCTGGGGGAATGTGACGGAACAGAGTTCTGGAACCTCGTTGACAACATTCTTTTAAAAATGTTTAAAAGTTCATGAGTTTTCAGTATACAGATTGAAAACTTCATTTCCCTCTTGAGAATTCCAGCATCTCTTTTTCTAAAACAACAACAACAAACCGCATCTATCGAATGGGCTAAAATATAACAGTTGTTTCCCTGTAAGCTACAAAACTTCCCAAAATACTGGCTAGGATTTTGTGATGTCAGAAAATACCCACAAACATTCCGAAAAGGGTGTCAAGTAGGGTTGCCAAATCCTTTTAACTCACCAGCGGGGGAGGCTCCGTCCCGGCCGGGAGTTCGCCGTTCGTCCTTGCGCGCGCACAAAGCGTGCGTGCGCCGCTGCGACGTCACCGGAAGTGACGTCAGACGTCGCTGACGTTGGGGGCATGGCCGAGCTCGTCGGGGGGGAAACATATGGTTTTCCCCCCCCGACGAGTTCAGCCATGCCCCCAACGTCAGCGACATGACTGCGTCACCTCTGTTGACGCAGCTTCGGGGGCGGGGTTTCCCCCGGGCCCGGATTCCTCCGGGGCAGAACTCGGGGGCTCCGAAGCGGGGGGTTCCCCGCCCCCCTGGCACATTTGGGAACCCTAGTGTCAAGCAATAGTAGCTTGGTAAACAGTGTAGTGTGGCAGAAGTGTAATCTGTAATCCCAATTGGTTGGAATAAAAACATCACAAGAAGGGGTTGCCAACCACCAGGTGGTGGCTGGAAATCTTCCAGATTACAAATGATCTCCAGATTACAGAGATCAATTTCCCTGGAGAAAACGGCTACCTTGGAAGGTGGACTCTGTGGCATTATACCCTCTAAGGTCCCTCCCTCTCCAAAGAATACTGTCCCCAGGCTCCACAGTTCACAACCAAAGTCTTCAGGAATTTTCCAACCCAGAGCTGGCTACCCTACTAATGGAGAGAGTCGTTAGCCCAGAAGTTTCAGAAAGATGGACCCAGAATTAGGGGGGGGAGGTTCTGAATTAGGGGGAGGGAGACAGTAATATAAGAAGAAGGGACCTAAGGGAAAAAATAAGTTGAGGCCTATCACAAAGGTGAGTATTTTGGAAAGGGGCCAGGGTTTCTGAGAGCTGCAATGGGCCCCAGACAAAGATCCCCCCCACCCCCCAACTCACTCCTAGCATATTTTAAAGAAAATTAGCTCCACAAGCCTGTAGGTGTCTTAAAAGTGCTGTGGCTGATACCACCAACAGCAAAGCAGTTTTTAAAGCTATGTGACCCTGTTGGGGGGCTGCAATGGGCACTGTGCCAAAGAGGACTGTGGCCTAAATTCTGGTTTAAGTTGTGGAGGGAAAAACTGCTTTTGGTGCCTTGAATTTCTCCCTGATAAATATATCTGTAAGATATTTGTGCTTTCTAACATGTTTGGAAGCAGTCTCATTCAGAATGCTGGTTACTAGCGGGAGGGGGAGAAGGGAAGTTTTGTCTTCTGTGGGCCTTCCAGGGCATCTGCTTGGTCACTGGAGGAAACAAAATGGTGGATTAAATAGACCATTGGTCTGAACCAGCAAGGCTCTTTTTTATTTGTATATTTTGTCACATTTATGTTTTTAATTGTGTGCTTAAACCATCTCAGGCAGGGATTCACTATGTGATATCTGTGGATGCCATGGGGCCTAGTGATGTGTTTCCTGGTGCCCACTTGCTTCTGGAAACTTGGAGATCAACTGCATATGGTGTTGAAAGGAACATGAATAAACAGAAGATTTGGGTAGGGTTGTCAACTCATGCTTGGGAAATACCTAGAGATTTATGGGTGAAGCCCACTATGAAGAAACGTTAAAGCGCTTGGGACTCTTTAGCTTGGAGAAACAAAGACTGAGGGCTGACATGATAGAGGTTTACAAAGACTGAGGGCTGACATGATAGAGGTTTACAAGATTATGCATGGGATAGAGCAGGTAGAGAAAGAAGTACTTTTCTCCCTTTCTCACAATGCAAGAACTCATGGGTATTCAATGAAATTGCTGAGCAGTTGGGTTAGAATGGATAAAAGGAAGTACTTCTTCACCCAAAGAGTGATTAACACATGGAATTCACAGCCACAGGAGGTGGTAGTGGCTACAAGCATGGACGGCTTCAAGGGGGAATTGGATAAACATATGGAGCAGAGGTCCATCAGTGGCTATTAGCCACAAGGTATAGATAGGAACTCTTGGTCTGGGGCAAGAGATGCTCAATATTCTTGGTGCTTGGGGGTCACACAGTGACCAAAAATACCAGGTACCATCAGAAGGTCTACCAAAGGGGCCAGGGGAGGGCTTCTAGTGTCCTGGCCCCTTTGGTAGACCTTCTGATGGTACCTGGTATTTTGGTCACTGCGTGACTGTGTGTTGGACTGGATGGGCCATTGGCCTGATCCAACATTGGCTTCTCTTATGTTCTTAAGCCTGGGAAGGGTGGGGTTTGGGAGAACGTCTGTAGAATATAATGCCATAGAGTCCACCCTCCAAAAGCAGCCTTTTTCTCAAGGGGAACTGACCTCCATCATCTGGATATCATTCCAGGAGATCTCTAGCCCCTACTTAGAGGTTGGCAACCCTAGATTTGGGTCACTTCCTAACAGATGATTGACTAGAAAGTTGGGCTCATCCCAGGCATACATATCACAGCTCTGTACCTTCAACTTAGCCCAAGGCACAGACTTTGTTATATTTCTACTTTGGCAACCTTTTTTGTGACTGTGCAGTGACCAAACCTTCCCTTTTCTATGGAAACTGAAACTAAACAAGGTCTCTTACCCAAACCAAAGAACTAATCCTGCCCACCATGGCAACCATTTCACCCACTACACTTCCTCAAAATTCCAAAAGTACCCACAGGCTCTGTAAGGGTGGCCTCCTGATCTGACCCCTTCGTTAACATAAAAGCCCAGTGATCTTCCAGTTTTCCTAGATGGTAGAACAACACATATTTTCAAGTCCCAGTATCCTGCTTCGAGAGAGAAACTACCTTTAAGCTTGTATGTTAGGGGTAATCCCTCAAATTTGTCCTGTAGTCGATACAGCTACTTCCTGCTTCTTTACATCTGTGGACATTTTCTGCTATTTTCAGCATAACACAAAAGTAGCCCCAGCACAAATGATTACATATTTCTGAACAGCAGAAAATAGCATGCTTATTACAGGGATTTCCTTGATAATCGGAAACCGTCATTAAAACTCCAAGACATTTACAGAATCTTAGCTATATTCAAATGGGTATATTTTATTCAGTCTGAGGAGAGCTCTTTAATATCCTTCTCAACCTTTCGTCTCAACATTTCAGCAAAGGAGCCTTCATCAAGAGTGTAGATTACTTGGGGATCAGTTATCTAAAAAGGGAATTAAAATGCTGGAATGTTTCCTTAACCACCAGACATCTGAAAAAAGTAGTAGGTGGGAAACGGCAGATTTGTGCCCATGGGCTTCCTTCGTTCATGCTTTTCTGTTCAAAAGAGAAGTGGCCACAAAAGGAATTTAGAACTGTCTGAGAAACTGCACTGGATGTGGCTTCCCTTGAGGTGTTATGTCATTAAGGAAATATCCATTGGTGTCACAACTAATATGGCTCTCAACTACAATTTTCTTTGTTAGCAACAATCATCATTTTGCTCTCCTAATGAAAATTAAAGAGACCGAGTGAAGTCTCAGGTTTCTAAAAGGAACTGTAACTGAGCATCTTCCATTGTCAGACTGGAGGAGCTGCTTAAGTCTGAGCATTGATCTAAGTAGCTCAAGGTTGTCTACTCTGATAAGCAGGAGTTCTCCATAGTGTTGGGTGAAGGCCTTTATCCTCCCCTGCAACGACTCAGGTGGGGTGTCACCTGATGCTGCCACCACTCTGGATTTAGGTTCCCTTGAGAAGGCCCAGAGCACCCTCCCAAGATCTTCAGACCTCCCTTTAGGCCAAATAACAGGTGTGAGGACCAGGCAGAGTAAAACAAGGAAAAGGTTTATTTTATAGGCAGTCAAACAACAAGGTGCAGAATAATAACAGTAAGTGGGTGAAAAGAAAAGAAATCAAATGCCCTAACGCGTCTAAATTTACTTTCCCTAGCTCACTATCTCAAGTGGCCTTACACTACTCACCCTGTCCTTAGGATGAGGGTCTCTCCCCTGCAGCAGCCTTCCTTCCGGCTCTGCCCTCTGGAAGAAAGAACAGCTCTTCCTGCTGCTCCAGAACTTTTATTCCCAGCCCTTCACTTTTCCTATTGGTCCATTTTGGCTTCAAAACCTCCCAGGGGCTTCTGGGAGTTGTAGGCCCAGCCTCACCTACTGCTAGTCAGGCTCCCTGGGCCTAGTAGGCCTCTACTGGCACAGCCCAGATCATGACCCCCCCCCCCTTTGATCCTTTCAATGGAAACCCTGGTAATAAAACCTAGAGTGCCTCATGAATGCAAAGCTTGTGCTGATCCTGCAGCTAGGGCTGCCAAGCCACGGCAGGGGATCTGTGCGTCTTCACAGGATCCCTGCCGCGGGGGACAGCGATACGCGTTGCACCGCCATCGCCAGGATGTGCGTAGCCGTCACGAGGGCTAGGGCTTTCTCGGTGGCGGCCCCCACCTGGTGGAATGAGCTCCCGGAGGAGATCCGGGCCCTGCGGGACCTGGTGCAGTTCCGCAGGGCCTGTAAGACGGAGCTCTTCCACCAGGCTTTCAATTAGGGGCCGCCGCCCCCCCCCGCTATATTAACATCAATGTGGGGGGTGAGGGCCCTAGGAGGGCAGGAGGAACATCTGCTTAACATCTACTATGCAATGCCTACCGGGGACTGTTTGGTGTGCGGTTTGTCCTCTCTGATACTTTTGAAGGGATGCTGTTTAGTTTGAGCATTTTTATTGTTGGATTGGGTTTTTAAATTTTATATTATGTTTAAATTTACTAAACTATCTGATGTTTTTATGAGCAAGTTTCTTGCCTTGTAAGCCACCCTGAGCCCTTCGGGGGAGGGCGGGGTATAAATTTAACAAATAAATAAATAAATAAATAAATAAATAGCATCACATCCTGGCGATGGTGGTGCAACACGTATCGCTGTCCCCCGCGGCAGGGATCCTGTGAAGATGCACGGATCCCCCGCCGCGGCTTGGCAGCCCTACCTGCAGCTATTACTGCAGGTAATAGAGTCCCAAGTTACATGGCTACTTCTCCATACAGTTAGCTGCTTGGATGAATGGGTGTATGAAAGTGCCATAGAAAGCGGAGTTATGCCCTTCTAAATCCATTGAAGTTAGATGGCCATCTGACAGCAATGCTGATTCTGTGAACTTAGCCAGATCATAAGAGGAAGGGCAGGAAGGGTTGCCTCAGTACTTAGTTCTTGTGGCCCTTTCGTACACACCCAGGGAAATACTAATTGCCACTTTGGGGTCAGGAAACAATTTTTCTCCAGGTTAGTTTGGCCAGGGATCCTGAAGGTATTTTTTGTCATCTTCTGGGTGTAGAACAGTGGTCACTGAGGGTGTGGAGGGTGTGCATTGTGTGCATTGTCCAGGTGGTTGGACTAGACAACCCTGGAGGTCCCTTCCAACTCTATGATTCGGTGATTCTGAGTAAACTTATTCAGAGTTGCACTGTAAATGGATTGGCCAAATTATAATACTTGCTTTCAAATCTTTTAAAAGGTTGAGGTCCTGCATGGGAGAACTTTTCACATATGTTTCCTGTGTTCTCTAGGATCTGGAACTTAAGCTCTGCTCCACGTTTTTGGTCAAGTAAGAACAAGGAGCAGAGCCTTTCCCACAGCTCAGAATTCTTGGTCAAAAGTGACCC
Source organism: Gekko japonicus (assembly GCF_001447785.1). Classification (NCBI taxonomy): domain Eukaryota; kingdom Metazoa; phylum Chordata; class Lepidosauria; order Squamata; family Gekkonidae; genus Gekko; species Gekko japonicus. The sequence goes on from NW_015169792.1 coordinate 428,269, forward strand.
ACTTCCCTAGATGCTTTTCATCAGCAAGTGACAACTTTTTCTTTAATAAATAAATAGTACATCTTCAATAATTCAGTTATGTCCTTTCAATTTATTTGTTTTTATTATCATTGAGGCTTCATCTGGGTGTTCCTCAGAGTCATCCCATATGGGAATTTTCCCCTAGAAACTAATACTTAAACAAGATCAGATTCACATGTGTTGCAAAACAAAATCCTTGAAGAACTGAGGCACTAAAAACAGTTTCCAGAGCTAAGCCCCAGTGACCCTTGTTCTTCACATGAAGTGTAGATTACTTGCAGTGCAGCCGTAAACCATTTTATCCCCGCAACAACCCTGTGAGGTAGGTTCGTCTGAGAGGCAGTCTGGCCTGAAGTCATTCAGTAAGTTTCATACTGACTGAGGATTTGAAGCTGGGTTTCCAAGGTCTTGCTCAACACTCTAACTGCTACACTGCACTGGCACCATCCTGTCCTATTATATAAAAGGGTAACGGTCTGGCAACATTCTATGCTTGGCAAAATCAGTTCGCTGCCTGATCTGTCTCTCAGAATGACTCCCTAGGCACTGGCTGCATTTCCTGAGTCCCACCCACAGAAGCAGCAGGTGCCAAAACTCACCTCAGAAGGGTCCTTGAACCGGGGGGGGGGGGGGGGGGCCAAGGGGGTCGTGGGGGGGGGGGGGGGGGAGAGAGCCAAGGCTGGCCTGGCTAGGCCTCAGGGGTCTTCAACGAGGGAGAGAGAGCCAAGGCTGGCCTGGCTGGACCACAGGGGCCTTGAACAGGGGGTGGGGGCTGGGCCACAGGTTCCTTGAACGGGGGCTCCAGGCAACCTGGCTGTGTGTGAGAGACTTTACTTCCACTTCTGTACCTTTCTATGTATTCGTTACGCATCACATCTTTCTAGAGCTCGTTGTATTGCTTCTACAACGAGATTTACTGTTAGTACATATTTATTTATTTATTTATTTATATTTATACCCCGCCCTCCCCACGAACGGGCTCAGTAAATATATAATTTACTTAATTAATAATAAAATAATATAATTTACTTAAGCATTTCTGTCCCACTTTTCTTCTCACTGAAAGCTCAAATCTGCTTTCAAAGAAATACAAAAACAAAAGGTAAACAAATAAAATGTTTTAAAATGCAAATAAATGAACAACTCCACCTGCTGGAGTGGTCTTGGGTCCACTGGGCTGATTCACAGAGCCACAACCCTGGGCTAACAGCCAAGGGCCAACAGCTCTTTGCCTCTTTTTCTTTGGCTTGTGCTTCTCACTGTGCCTAGGCTTAAATACCTACAAAATGGGAGGGAAACAGAAGCTCAGCCCAGATCTCATTAGCTGGTAGACATGTTCCAAAGTCCCCCACCACCATCACCATGTTCCCCTGGCCCTAGCTAGTTTGGACTGTACTTGATTGATCCCCTATTCTTCCACTGCTTACACTGGTAGATGCCCAATATTATAAGAACAAGATGGGATCCAGCCACTAGGTGGGTCCCATTTTGATCCTATTAAGATTTTCTTTTAGAAGCAGGCTGCATTGAACCCATCAGCTTGCATAAACAAGTTGACTATCTTCTTGCCATATCCAATGTAATTCCACTGTAAGAATGTGAAACCTTGTTTATTTCAGACTCACAATATTTACCAATGCAAACCATACCCAAATGGCAGCCTGAAAGTTCCTTACTACTTATTTTTTTCCCCCAGTCAGCCTTCTCCGTTAGCAAGATATATTCATGTATAATTCAATGTGGCTTGTTTAAACCTTTGCAGTTGGTAGCTTAATATATATTTTTTTGCATTTTGAGTACAAAGGCTATATTATGCTTTTGTTGGCATCCTCGCTAGTCTGCATGCCAGCGGCATAATTTTCTTCTCTGCAATATGTCAGGCTCTGAGTGCCGAGGGCTCAACAGGTGGTGGTTGGATAAAGTTCTGGCAAATCAAATAGGTAATGTGGTTATTTCTTTTGTCAAATTATAATTAAAAGCAGAGCGGAGTCAAATGAAACTCTCCCCCCCCCCCCCGGCTAAAACAGAGTGTGAAATTAAATACAATCAGTTTCTATGACACAGGCACATCACTGTAGATGCTGGTTCCTTGTACAAACATACACCACCTGAACTTTGATCTGGAATCATAGTAATACTTGTAAATTTTTCAGCTCCAAAAGACAGCAGTATCACTATTAAGGGTGCTTTACAAATCATGGTAGGAATTGGATTTCTGCCTCATCTGTTTTGATCTTGTGGAGTCTCTTTTTTCAAGATGTGCATCTCCTGGTATCGGGGTGAATGAACTGCCTGAGTATCACGCTGGTCTATTGAAATAAAATGGGGAAACTCTAAATACAAGAGCATCATCCCTGCCTTGCAGTTCACACAGGATTTTATATCAGAGCAGTATTCATTGCTGCAAGCCTGCACAGCTTTTGACCCAGCAACTTGTGGGAAGGTGCTGTGGCTCCCTGGAAGAACATCTGCTTTGCATGCAGAAGGTCTCAGGTTCCGTCTGCAGCATCTCCAGGATCAGGTAGTAGGTGATGTGAAAGACCTCTGCCTGAGATCTCGCAGACCTGCTGCCTGTCAGAGTAGACAATGGCCCCGGTCACACGGGCAGGAAAATGCAGGGGGGAAGCGTGGCTGTTTGCCCCGGAGCAAAATAACGCACGGCTGCGCAATCAGATGTCTTGTCGAGGTCCTATAGTTAGGGGGGAGGTGCCGATCACAGGACAATCCTGCGGCATGGCAAAGAAGCGGCCTCCCTAGCAAAAGGCTCCGGGTTTAACCCCTTCCAGGGCTGCAGAGGAATGCAACGTGTCCTCCATCCGGTCCCCTCCAGGAGGAGCTTCAGCTGGGCCGCCCTCCCGCCACGCCCCCCCTGCACCTCCAACTCTGCCGCCTGGGGCAGAGAGTTCCTCTCGAGCAGGCCAAGCCAGGAGTGGGGAGGTACAGAAAAGAGGAGGGGGCTGTGTTGTTTGTTTTTAAACGAAGTGTGCGCATGCGCCATTGGGTGCTTGTGCGCATCCCGTGGAGACTTGGGGGGAAAAACCTTTTAGCAACGGAACATGGGCAGGCGCTGGATGCCACGACCTACCACTGGAAACGTGATCAGGTGCCCACCCTTGCCCCGCGGTTTCCGGAAACTAGTACCTCGGAGGTACTAGTTTTTTACCCCGCATCTTCGGCGGGAAGCCTCGGGTTCACCACGGGAGCTCTACACTCCCCAGATGTGGTGCTGTGATCGCGCCCGGAAAATCCGCCTATCTTCCGTCTCTGTAGCATGGCTAATGCTCCGTGTGACCGCAGCCAATATTGATCTTGACAGATCATTGGCTTAATGTAAGGCGACTTCATTACAGGCCACCAAAATCAGCATTTCTACAATGAATTTTCAGTCCACAATACTTTTGTGAACATTTGCCTCATGAGCTGCAGCCATCGTGTTATCCCTGTCCCCCTCCAGAAGAATGCGATTGCTGGAGAAAGAATACTGGGCTAAATGGTCCTTCGATCCAATTCAGAAAGGTTCATTTTAAAGTTAATGCTTCTGGTAGGGATGGACACACAATAAATTCACTGTACTCCATATTGGTAGAGGTTCTTAGCAGTATGGTAAAAGGTAGGACAGGGACCTCTAAAAACCAGTTAGATTTCACTCACTTCCCTCACCCCCCATAATTATCTATGTAGGAGGGAAGATGGCAAAGTATAGCCTGATCTCATGAGATTTAAGAAGCTAAGCAGGGTCAGTACTTGGAAGGGAGCCCACCAAAGAAGGTTCTGCAGAGAAGGCAATAGCAAACCACCTCTCACCTGCCTTGAAAGCCTCTTTCTGGGGTCACCATAACTTGGCTGCAACTTGACAGCACTTTACACACACCTGTGCATGATGTAGGACCAATGCCATAACCTTCTAATTCACTGATTCATTTAGTATATTTTAAGATTGCCTTTCAACCCAAAGGTGCTTAAGGAGATTCTCCAAGAGGTTAAAATAAACAGTTGTGTTTATAAGAAAAATATAAAATTAACATAAAATTGTATTTTGTAAGTAGAAGGGAATTTAATCAGTACCATCCAAATTTCAAGCCAACGCAAAGTCCTTCTGGAAAAGAGAAGTCAGTTCAGAAGACCTCCAGGGTTGGCACCAACCTCACCTCTTGGGAAGGGGGGTTTACAATTCAGAAGCAGTGGTGAAAAATCCTCTTGCAGGTGCCAGCCAACCAAACTTCAATTATGGCTGGCTTGCAGAGGAAAACACTATGCATGGATCACTCAAGCAAATAATGGAACATTTCTCTTCCACTTCACACGTAATATATATGTGCCTTTTTAAGGAAGTTATTGGGAAGTGAAAATGGCAGTGTTCTGAAAAGAAAAATAAATTTTGGTAAAATAAATGACTTAGCTAGGTTGATCCTTTCTAACCAGGATAGTTGTAGGTAGTTCCAATGTTGAAGAAGGGATATTGTTGACTTATGGAATTCCAGGATGTTTAGGGGGGGGGGGTTGATTCCCAAATGTCACTAAGTCATGGCTATCCATTTATAATCATGATAGATCTTGATATGAGCAATGGTGTTTTGAAAGAGATGTACAGGAAATATTTCTGTCTTAGTTTGGTTGACATGCAGTCCGGATATTTCCACAAATTGTTTGAGCTCTTAATCAACTGCCAATATAGAGTTTATAGGATTCAATAAATATAAGACATCATCCACAAATAAGCTGATTTTCATTTCTTTATCATATATATGTGGATTCGCCAAGTAGTGTCTCCCAGGCTTCCACTGGGCAAGACTGGTGCTACCTGGTCAAACGTGACTTCCCTCAAAGAATCCTGTAGTTTTGAGGTGGTGTGAGTTCATGGTTCAGTGATAGATCACATGCATTATTTGCAGAAAGTCCCAAATTCAATCCCTGCCATTTTCAGTTAAAAGGCTCAGGTAATAGGTGATGTGAAAGATCTGTACTTGAAATGCTGGACAGCCACTGCATGTCACACCTGGATAGACAAATAATCTTATCCTTATATATAAACGTGTTTTCGTGTGGCAACATTCTATGCACGGCAAAATCAGTTGGCCCCCTCATCTGCCAATGAGAAGGTCTCCCTAGTCCTGCCCACAGAACTGCTGCCCGCCAAAATTCGCCTCACAACACAGTTTCACCTCAGGAGAGAGGACACCTTCTTGCATACAGCCTTGAAGCAGCAGCGACCCTGTTCCGGCAGCCACTGTTTGTGCCTGCTTTTTGAGGCAGCGTGTGAAGGGACAAAGAGGGGCCTCCCCCTCCTCCAGGGATTGTGACCGCCTGTCCAGAAAGGAGAGGTGAGGTGAGCCACTGGGACAGGATGGATTGGGGCCTACCATGGCGACAGGCGACTGGGTGGCCATTGCCCCGGCTCCTAAGCAACCACTGGAGCAACAAAGACGGGCCTCCCCCTCCTCCAGGGATGCCTCTGCCCGCCCGCCTGTCCTGGAAGGATAGGTGAGCCAAGGCAGCGGGACAAGAGGGATCAGGGCTGACCACGGCGGCAGGCAGCCGGGCATTGGTTTGGCTCCTAAGGAAAAGTGAAGAGGAGGCCTCAGAGGGCCGAGCCAGTAAGCCCACAGCCAGGACGGTGGGGAAGATGGGGGGAGGGCCTGAGGGGCCAGTTCGAAGCCCCTCGGGAGGACTCTCAATTAGACTGTGGGGGAAAGGGAGGCTTTCTGTAGCCAACAGGGGACAGAGGGGCCAAAACAGTTGGGGTGGGTTTCTCTCAGGGGGGGCTTCACTTTACCTCCCACCCTGCATCTCCTGCTGCAGACCCAGATCTGAGCCAGCTTGCCCCCGCCCACAGTCTGCGACCTTGGAACAGGGGCAGTGGGGGCCGGTGTGTCTTTATGCGTTCTAAGGGAGGGTCAGTGTTTCACGGGGGGTCCCTATGGGGGTCATTCTCCTCCTCCACTCGGGAGCCTGCCTGTTGGGGAGGGGGTGGCATGGAGAGCCTTCCTATGCCTAAGATGCAGTCCTCCTGGCTTCATTTCATTCCTGCAAACTTTTTACCACATCCTCAGAACTTTAATGCTCAGTTAAAAGGGGCTCATCTTGAAGGCGCCTAGTTTGCCTGGGCACCCTGGAGGTTTCTGGTCATCTCCAGGGCATGGAGCAGGGATCAGTCAGGGGGGGAGGTATTTCTGAATGTCCTGCATTGTGCAGGGGGTTGGACTAGATGACCCTGGAGGTCCCTTCCAACTCTATGAATCTCTGTGATTCTCTCTCTCTCTCTCTCTCTCTCTCTCTCTCTCTCTCTCTCTCTCTGTGTGTGTGTGTGTGTGTGATCACCCCACTCTATTCAGTGCACAGAGGCCATCAGTATGGTTGCAGCATCAGGCGAGGGGTCTGATTCCATGTTGGGCAGCTGCACATGTTCTCCCACAAAGGGGCCCAGGGTCTGATTCACTATAGAGTGGCTCCATGTGTTCTCTCCCTACAGGGCCAGGGGGTCTGTTTTACTATAGAGCAGCTCCATGTATTCTCTCTCTATAGGGCCTGGGGTCTGATTCGGTATACAGCAGCTCCATGTGTTCTCTCCCAACACAGCCAGGGGTCTGAATCAGTGTTGGGCAGCTGCACATGTTATCTCACAAAGGGGGCAGGGGTCTGATTCACTATACAGCAGCTCCATGTGTTCTCTTCCTACAGGGCCAGGGGTCTGATCAGTTGTCTGAAGTTGTGACCATGCAGTGCAGCAGGAGAGGCAGTCCTGCAGGACCGTGGTTCAAACCCAGTTTACTCTGCAAAACAGGAAACATTAATACACACTTTGGGCATAGCACACAAAAACTTTAGACACATGGTCCCAATATCTCATAGATGCAGCATCCATCCTTGGTGGCTAACATCACTTTGTGCTTTACTTTCTACAGACAACACTTCCGATTCAGAGAACCACAAAAATCGCAGGAGACTAAGACAGCTGTGAGAAGACACATCATACACGTTACAGGACCAGGTCAGTGCACAAGACATGGGGAGAATGTTCCAGTACAACAATGCCCTCCTGCACATTTCTGTGCATCATTCCCACAAGATCTTTAGACAACACAATCCACTGTCTCATAGATGCAGCATCCATCCTTACAGAATAACATCACTTCATGCTTTACTTTCTATGGACAACACTTCCGATTCAGAGGACCTCACAACTTGCAGGAGACTGAGACAGCTGTGAGAAGACACGCTGTACACGTTACAGGACCAGGTAAGTGGACAAGAGATGGGGAAATGATCCAGTTCAACAATTCCCTTTTGCGCATTTCTGTACACCGTTTGCAGAATGATGGTCCTCTGGGCACAACACCTTTAGACAAAACAATCCAGTGTCTCATAGATGTGGCATCAATCCTTGGTCACTAAGATCACTTCATGCTTTACTTTCTACAGACAACACTTCCAATTCACAGAACCACAAAAATCACAGGAGACTGAGACAGCTGTGAGAAGACACACCGTATATGTTACAGTACCAGGTAAGTGGATGAAACATGGGGGAAATTATGGGCAAATTGGGACCAAGGAGAGTGGGGAGACTTTACTTCCACGTCTCTCCCTTTCTACTAATATGTACTTCACCTTTCTGCTAATATGTACTTCACCTGCTTCCAGCCACTGCATTCTTTACACATCACATCTTTCTAGAGCTCGTTGTATTGTGTCTACAACGAGCTTCACTACTAGTTAAGTATAAGGCAGCTTATGTGAGTATGGAAATCCTGTTAGAGATACCTAGTCACACTTACAAAGCTAAAGTTCCCAGATGTTTTGATAAGACAAGATAACTATTCAACCATTGAAGATAATAGTGTGAATTTGCCACTAGAATGCCAATGTTTCCTCATTGGTAATATTATGTACACTGGTGACATAATTATCAATGAACATCTCTGTAGAATTCATCCCAATTTTTCATTACTCCCACCTCAGTGCTAAGGAGAAAGCATGTTAACAAACATTGCATATTCTTTTTAAACACTGGGTAATCCATGCATTTTCAGTATGCAGTTGTGTCGTGTTTAACATGTCCCTTTCACTGACACGAGTGTTATGCTTCACGCAACAGGGCATCATGTTCACCAGCTCATAGCTGACAGAGTCAAAGGCTAACAGCACATCATGCACTGTTTATCTATGGGAACCAACACTGTTGCTCCCACACCACTTGGTGTGAAATTTAATCGGCCCCATTGAAATTGCAAAGATGTGAAACTTGATAAAATTCCCCCCTTTTTAAAAAAATGTGCAGGGTAAGAAGCAGTAAGAATTAATGAATGTTGTGGTGGAAATGTACAATAATGTCAGCATATTTCTCCTGACCTTCCTTTGGAGCCATCTGTCTAGTTGCAGTCCTCCCCCCACCACCCCCCTGGGACCAGGTGAAGAGTTCAACTCCAGCACTGAGCACCCCTCCCCTACAGCTGTCAAAACTATTGTATTTGGACTCTGGCATATGTATCATTAAATTCCACACCACCGAGAAAAAAGAAGGGGAAACCATATGAAAAGTGTGTGATTTTGCATCAATGGACTATGTACAATGCTGGGTGATTCCTCCTTTTCCCCTTTAAAAAAAAATAAAGTCCTTTGGTGAAGCAAAGAGTTCAAGCTGCATTTGAGCAGAGATGAACAAGAAACAAAGCAGGATTTCTTACCAAGATGCTGCAAAAGTCCATTTGTAGAGTCCTGCATTTGTTACTGTGCTTGCAATCATAGCAAAGATGATGCCTCCATTTTATAGGGCAAAATGGAATGGGCCAGTTGTTTCAGTTGTGCAGCTGCTGTTGTTGTTACTACTACTACTACTACTATTACTACGTAGTCACATTGAACTATAGCTTCCTTTAAACAGATACATGATCTGGAAAGGGGAAAAGTGGATGGCTAATATTGTAATTGGGTTTAAAAGGTGATGAGACAGATGCATGTCCATCAGGGACACCTAGCAATGATGGGTAAATGGAACCTCCATATTCAGGGGCAGTAAGCCTCTGAATACCAGTGCTAAGAGGCAGCATCAGGGAAAGGCCTTGGCCTCTGTTCCCTGTTAGTTGGCCACCGTGAAACAGTATGCTGGACTAGTTGGTCCAATGGTCTCATCCCACAGGGCTCTTTTTATGTTCTTATGGGTTCAGGATATTTGGAAATAGAGTGAGTTTGGGGTAGGGGTCAAAGTAGGGTGAGTTTGCATCAGTTCTCCCATTTAAAACTTGCATCAGATAATCAAATAGTGCTGTTAGCTGAGTCTGTTGGTTACTACCAAGGAGACTGGCATGTTGGGAGAGCAGGGCTTTTTTAGTTTTGGCTCCTCCTGTGGAACTTCCTACTGAGTGAGCTCCTCCAGGACCACACACAAATGTTTTTGAGGAAGATTGCCATGTTTTTCTAATGTTAGGAGATCTTTGAGATGGAAGATGGAGATTTACTTATTGTCCTAGAGCCAAAGGGTCCCATGTATCCAACTAGTTCCATGTGCCCAGGGAGTGATCTTGAACAGCAGCTCCTCATTTTTCACTCTCCCATTAGATATAATTGTATGATTCTATTGTTTTCAATTGAATTGGTTGGTAACTGCTTTGTGCTATATGGGCTGTATGCAAACAAGTAGATTTCATTGGTATCAATGGAATTTTGTGATGATTCTAGTTCAACTTGAAAGTTCAGGTTTCCTTTATGGTTTCTTCATACTTCAGATGAATTCAGAGCTACCAAGAGAGAGCTGCTAGGGAGACAAAATTCTGGTTTCCTTAGTTATCCTGAAATTGCATCTTATATAAAAGCCCAACATATTGGCACTTTCCAGCTCTCCCACTGGCTGTGCTGTGCACTCCATCAGCCATTGGCCCATCAACTGTCACTCGCATGTCATTGGCTGGGTGCTGGGTCCATTCCTCTCCCCTGCCCACTGCCAGCCTGGCCACTTCCCTGACAGAATAAACTGCCAAAATGGCTGTCTCTCCTGATGAAGATGCTTCTCCTGTTTGGCTCCTGTGGAGCTAACTTTTCCCTCAGTGGCTATTGCTAGGCAACTGAGCTTGGTTCTGCCAGTAAAAAGGCAAAGGCAGGAGGCCCATGCCAGACTTACTTTGGTCTTGGTGTGGCTGTATGTTGTTTGATGGGTCTTCGACTGTAATAAACTGATTGATTGATTGGTCTTGGTGAGGAACTCATTGGGGCCAGTCTTGACTAGGGTTGCCAAGGGAAAATACAATTAGAGTCCACAATTCCTTTTGTGGAGAACCTCAGTGAAGCGAATGGAAAACTAGTGAAGGAGAATTGTTGAAACTCTATTTCATTCACAGCTATAGAGTACCAGCTATCTGAAGAAACATAACGTGAACACGGCAGTGAAGCCAGCTGTGTATAGCTGTACTCACATATGATGTGGAACTATTGCACTCCTGAAGCTTTTTATGCAAAGGAATTGTGGACTCTAATTGTATTCTCCCTTTGTATCAAGTACTTTTTGTTCCTAGCTCTGTAAAAATATATATATAAGGGTTTTTTAACAAAGATTTCAAAATGTTTGAATTGTTTCATACAATATAATTTTTCTGCTTATGTTCGTAATTCATTCACTGAGTGTCTTTATATTTTTACAATCTCCAGGTGAGGGCTGATGATCACTCAGAATTACAACTGCTCTCCAGATAGCAGATAGCAGTTCCACTGGAGAAAATGGTGGACTCTGTATCATTATACCCTGCTGAGGTTGCCGCAACAAATTGAAGATGAGTGCCCAAGGCTGGGGCGCCAGCCCAGAGCCTCTTTCTAGAACTTGTTGTATTTATTTCCACAATGGGCCTTATTCCTAGTGATATTATAATGCCATAAAATAAACAATGTTGCCAAAGAAAATAGATGGGGCAAAAATGGTATTTCCTATTATACATGAAAATGAATAGAAACAAAAAATGGGTCCCTATGAGTCTGTATTGATAGTTAAAGAACTTAACACAGAAAAGAAATAAAAACATAAAACTGATGAGAAATAGAAGGCAAAGCAGTACAAATATGAATAGAAAAATACAAATAATGGATATACTGAGTATAACATAGCTAAAGATTTGAAATGCAAGACTCAAAGAATTATTCAGGTGACTTCAAATAAATAATATCACTGGAAAACTCCTTAGAATGTGAAGAACATTGCATTAAATGTGAGGAAAATCTGTGAAGGAGAAATATGGGTTTTAAAGTTCAGGAAAGGAACTATCTATAGCACTGATGCTAATTTGCTATGCAGAGGTTGTTATAATAGCAAATGGTTATTTATTAGAAAGATTATTTGATTTACAGCTTTTTAGTGATTTTGGATTCATAGTTAGTGCTATACTTATATCTGGCATTGTTTTGGATTTGTTAAAAAAACTGTTAGAAAATAGTTTCATCAAATTCATTCATATATATCACTACTGTGAAATAGAAGGTGTTTGTTTGTTTAAAAAGTCTTCTTTATCTAGCTTTGGAACTGGATGGATTTTCCTTTCATCAAGTGTTTGATTCACATACCAGTATGAGTGACCTTAACAAAGGAGTGGCACTGCCCTGGCAAGTAGTCTCATGATCTAGAACACCCCCACGAACAGAACATTGACAATGACATTGAGGATCTGGGCCTCCAGGACACAAGTCTTCCAGCAGTGACATGCCAGCATATGAATTCAGATAAGCCTCATTCCTTTTGTGAGCATAATGAAGTCACCAACCTAGATTGGGGGAAGTGCAATTTAAATTGGTCACTTCTCCCCATTCAAAAAATGTATGCAAATATTAAGAAAACATTAACAATAAGGTGAAGAATAGAATGTTCTAATTAGATAAGCAAAATGGATCATTATGATGCTCGAGACGTGTTTGGAAGGAGAACTAGTATACTGCCAGGACACCTAGAAGAGACAGTGTGTCTCTGTGTACCCCAAGATACAGTGTCTCTTCCTTTGGTATTTCTGCCAATGAGAGTTGGGAGTCCGAGCATTAAGGATAAAAGCTAGATTTTACTCTCACCACGAAAGGCCCTTCAAGATCCAAGTATGACGGACCTCTGCTTCTTCTTCACAGTGAGGCAGATTTTCTCGCCAAAACTCTGTTCCACACTATGACTGAGCAGCCTCTTCACAGCATATTTGAATTATAGAATTATAACTTTCTGTGTGTCCCACCTGTGATAGAGAACTTTTTTGGCTTTTGCCCAGGCCAGAGATTTATTGTAACTAAGCAGGAGCCCTCTTATAGATCCCTTTAGAAATGACACAAAGTAACGTTCAAACAGAAAGGTTGATTTTATTGAACAGGCACAGTTGAGTTAGGAATAGGGGAGGGGATGAGAAGTTGAGGTAAATTTTGTTCTTTATATAATTTATAATTAGGCATGTGCATTCGGTTCGGATGAATCAAAAAAAACCCTGAATAATGCCTATTGGGCATTATTTGGCCTGCCAAAAGCCAAATCAGATTCTCTAATCTGATTTGGCTGGCTGAACAGGGATCCCCCGAATGGATGCCGTATATTCAGCATCCATTCGGGGAATCCCTTTGCTGGGCAGGGGGAAGGCAGGGGAGGCATTTAAATGCCTCTGTGCACCCTCCCGGGCCTTTCTTGGCTCGCCTGCCTTGGCGGGAGGACCAGGGAAGGTGGGGAGGCTCACTCTAGGCCTCCCCCAGCTTGCCAGCTTCAGCAGGTGGGCCAGGGAAGGCAGGGGGCTAGCTTGGGGGGCAGCAGGCTCCCATCACTGAAGGGAAGGCAAATTCGGAGTCTGCAGTGCAACTGGGAAGGGATTTAAACTTTAAAACTCAAGTTGCCCCGCAGAATCCGAATGGGCTGAATTTTTTTTTTTTTGCACATCCCTGCTTATAATATTTTGAATAGGCAACACAGTGTAGTTGAAGTTTAGGCTACGATCATACACACAATTAGACCCGACATAGGCATGAATGCTGGGGGGGGGGGGTTAAAGGGAGCGATCAGACAACATCTGGTGCCTCACAGCTGTCAGCAACCTGTTCTGCTCTGCTGCAGAAGTGGAGTTAAAAGACACCGGGGGAAATCCGTTAGTTAATGGGTTGTAATGGGCCATGGATGGCCTTTCCCATGTCCAAGTGCTCCAGTGCACTCATGGCGTTGGGATGGTCTGATCAGGCCATCCCGACTCTGTGCCATTGTTTTTTCGCAGTATGTGCATCAACACAATCTCCATAGGGAGCATTCAGTGCGGAGGTGCGATTTATCAATCCCTCGGTTAAGCAAATGGGGGGGAAATGGCACAAAAAACCCTGACTCACCTGAAGTTGCATCTGATCACGAACTGACAGACTGAGCCCGCAGTCTCAAAGGGAGGTGTGATTGTGCAACTGCGGGTCAAATTCCTCCGAAGGAAATAACCTCGCTTCCCCCCCTGTTTTTTCTGCCATGTGTGACTGCAACCTTATATTCTTAGATGCTCAGTTCTTAACTATGTGAGGTTTGTCTTGGAGATTTCTTTCGGCAACAATGTGTCCTAATAAAGTTTCATAAAACTATCTTAGTTGCCTGGAAGTTAGTACTTTCTTCCTGTATTTAAATACTTCCCTTGTGGGAGTATAACTTTCCCTTTTTTACTCTTAAGGAATCTAAGACTGTTTCCGTTTTCACACAAACCAGGGGTGCCTTTCTGATTTGAACCGTCTGAATAACTGGGTAAAAAATATCCTCCTCTTTCTAGGAGCAATAATCCTTTTCTGTTTGGCTAGACTGGTAGTTTTTGTCTCTTCTGTCAAACCTAAACCCCAGTTCTGAAGACTGTGAATAAATGGAATTCAGCTAGGGTTGACATTTATAGACTTTTAAGTTCTGATTTCTGAACTTTTCCTCAAATGGGATGATACACAGTAAGGAGTAGGAGTTGTGTTCCTTCACTTCACAAGTGAATTTGTCTGTTTCCCTCTGACCAACACACACACACACACACACTCCTCCTGACCGGCAACTGCAAAGCCAAAGTCCAAATGATGACTGACTCCCTCTGACAAGACTGACAAGACTTTTGAAAACTCTCCTCAGCTGGCGCTGACAAATCAGAGAGAAGGGGGAAGCAGCCTGTCAATCAAACTGCTTTACAGTGCGGCATTAACCCCTAATCTCCCAGCTCTCTGAATTTGATGCACTAAGCATCCTGCTTTTGGAGGTCAGTTTGTCACACTGAGCTTTACTTTTTTCTCATAATAGTAAATGGTAATTCTAGATACCATCTTAATATGCCGTTTGCCCCCTAGAGACCCCAGCCAACTAGAAGTAATTCCTTATCTACATAGTCATATAAATTGAAATAAATAAATAAAATAGTCCTGCCTCTTCCTGTGCAGAACACTCTCATGATGCTATTATATTTCCAGTAATTTCACCATTTTGTTTTCATATTTCCCTTACATTTTCATTTGTGGAGTAAGTCCCCCAGATATGCTTAATCCCCATTCAGCCAGTTGCTTTGCTCCCAGAAAGAAACACCCAGGAAATAGAGACTACCGTTCTTTGTCCTGAAAAAAAAATCACCCAACTTTGATCAGTTGGCTATTTCCTTCTCAAGTGGGAAAATCCCAGCTACCTGTCAAAATAATTGGTATATAATTTGCCAGCTCCCTCAGATTCTTAGAACACTGAAACTCCTATGTGCCCGTTTCCTGTGGAGCACAGTGTCTCTGCAAGGGAGTGTTTGCCCAGGATGGGTGAAGAAGCTCTGGTCCAGTGGACCTTCAAGGTCTTATGAATCTAAACTAAGTCATGCTGGGGAGGGGACCTCAGCTATCTCTGTTAGGGGGTTTGGTTTTGCTTTTGTGCTATGTGGCATTTTGTCCAGAATTCCTTCCTAATGCCTCTTGTATTTTCCTTGTATTTTCTGAACCAGTCTCTTCTCCGGTTAATGAATATATTTCATTTTTCCTGGATCCAGAGCCTGTGAAGTATAATTTAAGTATCTCTTCTCTAGACAAAGTTTCTGAGGTGAAGAATGGTTGGCAGATAATTTTTTCTGTATATTCTGTGTCGAAAGACCCTGAAGTAGGATGGAGACAACCACCAACAAGGACAATTTGTTTCTGTTTTCATTTTTTCTTCTGACTGCTTTTGTGCAGGAACTAGCCAAGGAAGGAAGTTCGGGGGGGGGGAGCTATTCCTCTCTCTTCTGCACATTGTTCCCATTGCTACAAGTCCTGCTGGGGGGAGTGATGTTGTTTGGCTATTTTGTGATGTGACTGGTCATTGGAAATTGCCTTTTAGATGTAGGTCTTGAAGCTTGGAGTCTAAGGTGTCAGTTCATCCACACAGCAACAGTACTTCAAATGGAAGGAGGGCGCTTTTTTTTTTTTTTTTTTTGCCAATTCCCCCTCTCCTTCTGCATATTCCCATTTTGATCCCCACAGTGTTCATGTACTTGCTGGAGCACAGTTGGGAGCTGGGACACTGAAGGCTGCGGTTGGATGGTAAAACAGGGTAACTGCCCTCCTCAAGCATGACTCCACCCTCATTGCTTAGGATTCAAGCCATAGATATTCTTGTTTGGGATGGTCAGAAAACATGACACATAATGGGAAAATAAATACAAATGGCAATACAGATTTTCTTTGCTGAATGCCCCCCATCCCTGCAAGTGTGTTAAACTAAGTAATGGGAGAATTGCAAATTCTCAGGTCTGTGGTAAATGCTGGATGTGTGTGTGTGTGTCCCCGTCCACATGTGCGCGTGGCTCATAACATCCTATTTGATACATGCTCCCTTCATAAATAATGAAATGGAAGCAATTATGTTTGCGCCTCAAAGGGTTAAGCTCTATTTGTGCAAAATTGGCCTGTGCCCTGATTTTGTTCTCATGTCTCTGTGCAGCTCAGTGTTTTCTTGGTATCTCTAACACTTGTACGGTTTTGAGGGCAAATCTCCTGAGATTTGCTGGTAATTGACCTGTTTGGATTGCATGGGACTGGCATTCGACTAAAAGGTAATGCGGGCCTGAGTTTTGCTTTTAAGTGCTGGTCATGTTATTAACTTGTGGCCAACCCAGAAGAAAAGACTCAAGAGACATCACTTTCCCTTAGACAACTTCATTTTCTTCTTACCGTAATCTCCATTATAAATGAGGTACTTTGGTGTCAGTTTAAAGAGACATAAATCCTAAAGCTTGTCCAGTAATGAATCCACTGATTTCTCTGTTCATTATTGCAGGAGTTAATGTGCTATAAGGTTATCGGTAAAGTCAGATGATTTAACCTGCTGCCGCTACTTTAACCACTAAAGAGTCCCAGCCTCTGTGACATTGGCATGGAGGGTGCCAAGAGAAAACGGCTTTCATAAGAAAAACTGAGCAAATGAAATGAGTTTAGATGGAAAGGATGCCAGAGTGATATCTTTAACTTCAGTTTATATATTCCTGTTTCCCCATGTGGATTGGCCCAGTTGCTGCCAATACCTACCGCAAGTAATGTATGAGCAGCGTAATCCGTGCTGATGACAGATCTTGTGCAATTTCTTCCAATTCAAAGAAGGGGGGGGATGAAAAATCATGCAAGTGGGGCTTCTGTGATATTTGGTTTCAGTGAAGAGCACACCACTCATATATTTTGAAAATGTGAACTTGTAATTTGTACATATTTTGAATGTGTAAACTTGATCTTAGTGACCCATACTAGGAGTCACTGGAAGTGTCAGGAATGTGAGTAGTGTCTTGCCTCTAGGTTTCCCCACCACTGTCCATCATAGCCACTGGAGCTCCCATCCCTATTTGGTTAGGAAGGAATCTTGCCCCATTCCTGTGTCCAGTACGGCAGCTCAAGGGTTGTGCATGACTGTGCGTTATGGGCACCTGCAGCAAAACTTCAATGAGAAAATGCTGGAGGCCATTTCTGTGCTGCTGCTTTCAACTGTAGGCCACCTTGAACAACAAGGAAAGGCAGGGTACAAATTAATAAATAAAAATAAACAAAGCTGGGTCAGATCCCTAGAAGGCTGAGGTTTGTGCTGCCATCATGTTCCATCCAGCACATGCAGTGAAAGGATTGGGCTTCTCACAAATGTACGTGTGTCACTCTTTTGTCCTTAAGAAGTCTGGTTTGACTAGTGAGACCTGGGTTCAAGCCCCCATTTAGCCACAAAGCTAAATGTCTAACAGCATGTAACACGGTTAGCTGCATGCTGCAATATTTGTTGCCTTTATTTGGAGCACATAGAACTACTCTATATACATTGGAAGGGTTCCAAATCTCTTGGGGGCTTAAAGAACCACTGGACTTGCCGTTTCCCCCCTTCCCCATTTTTCTGTAGCCCCAGATCCAGGAGAGAAAGGGGGTGCCACTCATGAAGTCATTGTATCTTGCTTACAGACATGGAACTCTCCCCCCCCGTCTAAGAGACAATCAGTTTGTGCTTTGGCATAGTTGGTTCCTGCTGCCATTTGTAACGGTATCAATCATCAGGGGCAATATTGACTTTCTGTTTAGTCCCATATATTCTCCAAACGGCCTTTGTGTCATGGTATTGGAGTGTCTTCTCAACAAACAAATGCCTTTAGTAGCAAGACCACCTTCTGCTACATTTGGCAAGCTGTGCAAGTCTGCTGATCTTCACTCTTTGATGTACCTGACATTTTTGCACTTCAGAACAGTAATGCCTGGATATGGGAACTGGAATCACAAAAGAGAACTGTGAACTCTTTTTCATGTAACTGCAGGAAACGTTTTATCATTAATTCAAAAGACTGTCATGAATGGGGAGGTTATGAATGCAGGCAAAACATACACAAGTTTTATGCCATACATGTATAGTATAAACATTTAGCAAGGAGAATCTCTTGCACAACAATCCCACCTGCTGCTTACCAGAGAAATACCAACTTATGTGGTTTTTATGGACCGTAAGTGAAAATGTCTGTTTAGCCACTGATCAACTCAATATTGTCTCTCTTTTAACATACAGCTGAAATAAAGCTCACTGCAATGTGAATTTCCTGCATTGTGTAAGGGTGGGTGGGTGGACTAGATGACCCTGGAGGTCCATTTCAACTCTATGATTCTGTGATTGTATGACTTATGGTGACCTGAGAGGGTTTTCAAGGCAAGAGAGGTGGTTTGCCTTTTCACTTCTCTGTACAGCAACTGGTAGTCCTTGGTGGTCTCCCATCCAAATACTAACCAGGGCTGACCCTGCTTAACTTCCAAGGTCTGATGAAATTGGGATAGCCTGGGCTATCCAGGTCAGGAATATAATAGCATTTTTTTGTTAGTAGGTAGTATTAAAACTGGATGGGGTTGCACTCGCCTTAAAGGAAAAGTACCATAATGCTGGATAAGCAGGTGGCTGCTGTGGCTAGGAGTGCCTTTTACAAGCAACAGCTGGTTAGCCAGCTCTGGCCTTTCCTTGCCAGAAAAGATCTGGCTGCTGTGGTGCATGCCCTGATTACATCTAGATTAGATTACTGCATTGTGCTCTGTGCGGGGCTGCCCTTGAGAAGTATTCTGAAACTTCAGTTGGTACAGAACACTGCAGTCAGGATGCTGACTGGAGTGGGTCATAGGGACCATGTCATTCTAGTCTTGGCCCATCTGCACTGGCTCCCAGTTTGTTTCTGGGTACAATTCAAGGTGCTGGTCTTGACCTTCGAAGCTCTATACAGTTTGGGACCAACATACCTGCCTACTTCCAATCACTACAGATCTCTTTGGAGGCCCTGTTATGGTGCTCCTGCCTTTCTGAGATTAGGCAGGTGGCAACCTGAGAGGAGGGAACTGCGGTGGCTCAAGTGGTTAAGACGCTGAACTGCAGGCTGTAGAAGGTCAGTAGTTCAGCAGTTCAAGACCCGGGTGCCGCAAGATGGGGTGAGCTCCTGTCTCTAGTTCCAGCTCCTGCCAACCTAGCAGTTTGAAAGCAAGAAATACAGTTTGGGACCAACATACCTGCCTATTTCCAATCACTACAGATCTCTTTGGAGGCCCTGTTATGGTGCTCCTGCCTTTCTGAGATTAGGCAGGTGGCAACCTGAGAGGGGACGTTCTTGGCCATGGCACCAAATCTCTGGAACTGTCTCCCCAGTAGGATTTCTCTGTCCCCTTCTGTTGCCATCTTCTGTTAGTGGATAAAGACTTGTTTGTTTCATTTGGCATTCCCCCAGTGATCCCTCCTTCCTAACCAGTGTTTTAATTGCCGTTTTTATGTTTGGGTCATATTTTATCCCTGTTTTTAATTGTTTTAATTATAAGTGTGCATTTTCGGGGGTTGATTTATATAGGTTTAAAATGTGATTTTATCATTGTTAGCCACTTGCAGGCCCTTGTGAGGGCAGAAAGATGGGATATAAATTTTGTCAATAAATAAATAAAATAATAGTGCAACTGCAGGGAGGACTTATAACTCTACATAAGAGGGCAGGACAGAGTGAGAGGCCAAAGCAGCCTTTGAAAGGTCCCCACTTCTCTCCCTAGCACTCCCTTTGCCACATATCCCTAATTGGGAGGGGTGAAGGCTGGGCATGTGGGGTGGAGTTAGCTGTGTTCAAGGTAGCCTATAATGGACCCCTGACTCCCCCCACACTCATGCCAAAAAATATGTTCAGTTTCCCCTCTGTGACTGAGCCGCCCAACATATTGGCACTTTCTGGCTCTCCCATTGGCTGTGCTGTGCACTCCATCATTGCCCATCAACCACCACTCAGGAGTACTCATGTGCCATTGGCTGGGTGATGGGTCCACTCCTCTCCCCCACCCACTACCAGCCTGGCCACTTCCCTGATAGAATACACTGCCAAAACAGTTGTCTCTCGTGACAAAGACATTTCTTCTACTTGGCTCTTGTGGGGCTAACTGTTCCCTCAGTGGCTCTTGCTAGGCAACCAAGCATGGTTCTGTCAGTAAAAAGGCAAAGAAAGGAGGTCCATTCCAGGCCTACTTTGGCCTTGGTGGGGAACTCATTGGGGCCAGTCCTGACTAGGGTTGCCAGCTCCAGGTTGGGAAATTCCTGGAGATTTTGTGGTGGAGTCTACAGAAGCCAGAGTTTGGGGAGGGGACAGTAGAGCCTCAACTGAATAGCGTGCCATAGAGTCCACTTTCTAAAGCAGTTATTTTCTCCTGGGGAACTATTGCTGCCAATCTCCAGATGAGGGCTGGAGATCACTCAGAATTACAACTGCTCTCCAAATGGCAGAGATCAGTTCCCCTGGAGAAAACAGCTGCTTTGCAGGGTGGATTCTGTGTCATTATACCCTGCTAAGGTCGCTTCCCTCTTGCTTGGGTCCCAACTGTGGAGAAAGACTGTACTTTTCCTAGGCAAAAGCTGCAGTTGGGGGGGAGATGGAAAGCTGAAGACAGAGGGGCAGATAAAGGTAGGGTGACAGTTGGCTGGAAGGAGATAGAATTGCCACCTCCAGGTTGGGAAATTCCTGGAGATTTGAAGGGTGGAGCCTGGAGATGGTGGGGTACGTTGTGCTACGTTCTTTAGACATGTTTGGTCAAGGTGCAGCCTGCCACAAAGGTTGAACAGTGTCACTCATTCTATTCCATACTAGTTCGATACCTTTGCTGCATCAAGTGTTCCATTGTGCATTTTCCAGGGATCCATTGTGAATGTTTGTGAACTTTCTGGGGATATACACACAAGAGACTCCCATAATGATAAGTATACAAATGCATACCCAATGTGTACTACCCCAACTTCCAGTTTATATCAGAATGGTATATGCTTGGAAGAATTCTTGTAAAGGAAAAATTGAAAAGAATCACTAGCAGCTGTCTGTACAAATCAAGCACACTCTAGATTTAAGATGTGAAGCTGTCTTATCAGGCAAACCATAGTCAGATCATTGGTCTATCAAGGTCATTTAAGTCTGCTTGGACTGGTGGCAGCTCTCCAGAGGTCTCAAAGACAGGTCTTTCACATCACCTACTTACTACCCGTTGCTTTTGATTGAAAATACCAGAGATTGAACCTGGGACTTTCTGCATGTTGTTACGCCAACTGCTTTATTTACAGCAGAGGCTAACTAAATTTTTAACGTGAGTCCTGGCCAGCTATACCAAGGTCGTGTCTGAACCCAGAGTCCCAGTAATGTAGACCACACGGGTGTTTTTCCAAAACAAATAATCTTTTTACTGAAGGATATCAAAGTCACACATACAAAATAATCAGTCTCACAATAGCATACACTCAAGGTTCCTTTAGAATTACAGAAATAAAATTAAATAGTTTCTTATTTACTTGGAGGTAGGCAGGAAAATCAGTTCATACTTGCCTGTTTCAGAAGTCTGTTGCAAGAAAAAATAAAGGGACAGAGAACATTGTCTAGACGTTTTACCTACATCACACTGTGCCAGAACCAGCCGGTCAA
>NW_015169792.1:449687-450597 GCF_001447785.1 Gekko japonicus
TACCTACATCACACTGTGCCAGAACCAGCCGGTCAAGTGTGTGTGTGTGTGTGTGTGTGTGTGTGTGTGTGTGTGTGTGTGTAAGTGGATCTCTTTGGCTGCGCGTCCCAAAGAGATCCAGTAAAGACAAAGAGTTTTAAAGCAGGAAAGAGGGGGGGTAGTAGAATGTGGCTAGCCAGAACACTTGCAGCATGGTCTTTGCATTGATGGTAAAATGTGGCTAGCCCAAAACCTAAAGCATGGTCTTTGCGTTTTATAGTTGAATCACCAGGTGGGTGGCACCTTGCCAAACTGCAATCCCACCTACCTACAAGTCCATCCCATGGCTTTTCCCCATTGGTGCATGCGAAAAGGGGCACGTATCCTATGGGTTGGGCCAATATTTGAAATACTACACTCTATCTCATGGAATGCCATCTGGGAGGTATGAAGTCTCAGCCTCAGGACATCTCTTTGTTGTACTGATAGATACCACGTACTCAAGGAACCTTCAACAGGAAATGGCAATTCAAATGCAGATCAGGTCCATGTTCTGCGTGACAGCCAGTCTTTTCAATAATGGGGGATTTCTTCCTCTTGGTTGTTGTTCTCTGCTCACAATGGCTAACATTTATTATTTATTTATTATTTATTTTTGGGATTTATATCCCGCCCCATCCAGTATTCAGCTCGGGGCGGCTTACATAAGTTAAAATATATATACAATCAACAGCATAATAAAACAATGTATCTAACGTAAAATTTGGTGCTTGATTAATTTGCATAAAATCCAAGACGGCCGATGTCCCACACTGGCGGCTAAGTTCTTTACAGCAGGGCACCAGGAAGAATGTTCCCCAGCTCTATTGGGCGACACCCACCCCTACTATATGGGGTAGGTGGTTGGAATATCATTGATGGAACAGTGGCG
>NW_015169792.1:450661-465664 GCF_001447785.1 Gekko japonicus
GAGCCGCCACCGAAAACGCCCTAGTCCTGGTTTGGGTCAACTTCACTTCCCGGGGGCCTGGAACCACCAGGCGATGGAAGTTCCCCGATCTCAGTGCTCTTGGGGGAATATACGGGGAGAGGCGGTCCCTTAGGTAGGCCGGACCCTGGCCATTCAGGGCTTTAAAGGTAAGCACCAGCACTTTGAAACGAATCCGGTATGCTATAGGCAGCCAGTGCAGCGCATGCAGCACCGGTTGGATGTGGTCTCGCCTGGAGAGACCCATCAACAACCTCGCTGCAGCATTCTGCACTAGCTGCAGCTTCCGGATTTGCAACAAAGGCAGCCCCAAGTAGAGAGCGTTACAGTAGTCAAGCCTCGAGGTGCTCCTTCTTCCCACAATGCCCTGCTGAATGTGTGCAAGCTACATTAACATAAAATGCAGGCAAGCGTTCCCTATGTGAAATCTTTCTCTCTCACAGTAGGTGATGCAAACAGCTTCCTTTAGGCTCATGGTATACAAACGTGTGCACAGTCCATGTGTTGTGTGTGTAGCAGATATAAAACCATAAATTAGTCCATTTCCCAGCAATGTAAAGCAGATGTTTTACTACTGAACCATAAAATCTCCAAAATTATACCCAGCTCTTTTATGCACTTGGAAGGATAAGATCAGCAATGAGGAAGAGGCTATCTTTTGATCATACATTGTACAAGTGAAAATCAACCTTCAGCCAATTATCAAAATACTGACACATTTTGAAATCTCCACTTCGGACAAAGAGCTAGAATAAAGCTTTCCCTATTTAATACTTACATTGATTAATTGTGCACAATATCCACCCTTTTCAGGTTTCTAACAAGTGATACTTGAGTCAAACTTTATCTGTTTTGACTTTGAACTTCCTACCCATTGGGTAAGAATCTTATCTGGACCTTCAACCTTTTTTTCTGCCCTTGCCATCCTTTTTGCCATTTTATCTAGGTGAGGTTGCTAAGCATTCAGGACCAAAACAGAACTGGCCCAGCTAAGTTTTTCTAAGCTTTGTGCCAGCTTCCAGAACTTCTTGTGAATAACAGCTGGAAATTTAGGCTTATTGCCAAAACTTTCTAAGTGTAAACTAGAAGTTGAAATCCACTGTCTTGCTTTGATTGATATGTGCAGTTTTACAATCTCGCTCACACTCACTCTCTTATTTTCTCTTGCTGCCTCTCTCTCTCATATACACATATATAAACACACACCAAACTTCCAGATTCTAAGTTCAGCCCCAAGTTGCTGTATAGTCATGTAGGGTATATATGTATGTTTATCTGCCACATGCTCTGTTGTGTTCAGGTGGGAAGTGACAGGAGCAAACAGAAACTGCACTTCATCAGACACAGTTCACTGACTTGTTCAAGATTTCACCACCTGACAGCTGCCACCAGGTACCAGAATTTTAAAATCAAACTCTGGCACAGCTAATGCTTGTAAGGATGTGCTACTGTGAGCAGCTAGAAGACTTGCAGATGCTAACCACTACCTTTGCCTTCTTCATCTTTGTCTTTGCCTCAACCCCATCCTCAGCTACAAAGATACTTAACCACAGATGAATCTGAAAGCCCCTTCTGCTTGTATTTAATTATGCAGTCTCGTTGTCAGTGATGTTGATTTTGCTATGCTCTATGTTGGCTTGGATCTGTCATGGATCAGAGTGAAGACTCTTCCTTATTAGGCAAAGAGACCAAAGACTCAGACAAGGAGGGGGCTGAGTACCTGACGCTGCCACAGAAGGAGGCAGTTGAGAAGCCTCCAGAACCACCTTTGTTGTGCAAGAAAAGTCCAGGTGTCTGTCAACCCTCCACCATGGAATACAGCCCTGCTTTCTGACTTGGGCTTGGACCCTGAACCATCTACCCCAGAGTCCACTGCAGAGTCCACTGCAGTCTCTCCCAACTGACCCCGGCAGGCCTTATGAAACCAAGAATCACTTCAGGCCTGTTGAAGCACTCCTTGCCATAACCATGTGCAACAACTTTAAGAACTACTAACCTGCTCCTGAAATGGGGGCTTGAACCCAGGTCTCACTAGTCAAACCAGACTTCTTAAGGACAAAAAAGTGACACACATAACCACGTGCAACAACTTTAAGAACTACTAACCTGCTCCTGAAAGGGTGGGGCTTGCATCTCCATCTCTTTGCAGTAGTGTTTGAGGCCTTAGTTCATCCTTAGCCAGTGCTGAAGCAAAATCTGAGCTACAGTAGTGCTGACCACTTCTAGGGACTTGGCTACTGCCCTGACTCCAGGACCTCAGCCTTGAACAGGACTTGATCCCATCAAAAACTACTACTGATCACAGGATTTTATTTATTTATTTATTTGAAATAGTTATACCTTGCTTTTCCTTTTAGTTGCTGATTTCCATCAGTAGCGTGTGACTTTCTGTCCTGCCCTCCCCGTAACCCCAAATATCTCCCAAATTGATGTCCTGAGGCATGGAAAAACCCCAGCAACAGTGGGGGGGGATTAGGGGTACACAATGGGAGGGGAGATGGGATGTGACTTTCTGTCCTGCCCCCCCGTAACCCCAAATATCTCCCAAATTGCTGTCCTGAGGCATGGAGAAAACCCAGCAACAGTTGGGGGGGTTAGGGGTACACAATGGGAGGGGAGATGGGAGGGAAGGCAACCTGGTATAGCCAAGTCTCATCAGATCATGGAAGCTATGCAGGGTCAATACTTGGAAGGGACACCACCAAGGAAGACTCTGCCAAGGAAGGCAATGGCAAACCACCTCTGCTTCTCATTTGCCTTGAAAGCCTTTTGCTGGGGTTGCCATAAGTTGGCAACTTGATTGCACTATACACACACACAGTGGGGGGAAGACTCTGCAAAAATCAGCCCCTTTTGTGAATGGAATTTTTTAGCAGGATCCAACCCATTCACTGCAAAAACATTTCTGTCTTAATTATTGCATCACACTTCCTGACTTACTGCACCACAATCTCACAGTTTGTTGTATTTTTGTGCATTGTTTGCTTCCTTATTATCCAGTGCACAATCGCTGCATTGATGGCCTCCCTGCTTCTCCTTTCAATGACTTAGGAATGCCTGCTTGAATATATTACCTTATGGCAAGTTCACAGATGACTTTCTTTTTGTTCATCAGACATAACTACTTCCCCATAGCTGTAGTAACCTCTTTAGCATTTGGAGAAGATTAAACTAAAATACATCTTGCCAACGGCAAACAGTCAAAGGGTAACTTTCATTTTAATTACTGCAGACATAAAAAAGGAGCTCTCTGAGAAGTCTGTCAATTTGGAGCTATATATAGCTCTTTGAGGAATTCCTTAGTGATTTCCCTGCTTAAACAGATTTCCGTTAAAATACATTTTTTGTGTGTGCAGGCCTGGAATTATTGTAAAATCAAATACTCATTTTTCAAAGGTCTCATCTGAATTAGAAATGCTGGCACAGTCTGTAGCATACACACATCCTCTTCACTGTTTGGACTTTATTGAATTGCTTGAGAAGAGGAAACAGATAGGCTTAAAGAAAAGATTGACTTTGCATTATAAAGCTAATGTTCCCATCCCCCCAATGCAAAAGCTCATTTCTGCAAAGTATAGTCAATAGACAACTGAACACTCTGCCCAGTCCAAGTCACAAGAGCATAAGAATGCAAGAAGTAGGGATGTTACCATATTTTATGAACACATTATTTCAATTCAAATATCCCAGTTTCTGGCATGGGTTCTTCCTCCTTGGGATGAAACTACTGTACTAATGAAATTCAGTAGAATGGCTTCCATTAAAATTGACACTGGAATTTTGCAATAGTTGTATAAAATGGTGAGAAAGAAACAATTGGGAACTCTAACAATGAGAATGCCGGAATAAAAAATCTCACAGTTGCAAAATGTGCTGGAAAGGGGCATATCATACATCCCTATTGAGAAGAGTGCTGTTGGACCAGACCAGAGATCTATCTAGTCCACAGCCAAGGCCAGCATGTTTTTAAGAACACCACAAGAAAGACATGAAGATCTGCCGTGTTGGTTGTTTCCCCATTACCCAGGAATACACTGTTTTTTCCTGCACGTGTTATTTCTGTCAGTTGTATGCCCATACTGTGGGGGAAGGGGGTGTCTATTCCACACATATTTTACTCCCTCTAGTAGTCACTTCAGTCTTTTATTGATGTTCCTCTGTTTGTTTGTTTGTTTTTATGAGCATGTTAAAAGTGCTTCATAAAATAACAGAGAAACAGCTGGGAAAGATTGAAGTGACCACTAGAGGAAGTTGATAAAAAAACAGAGAAACAGCTGGGAAAGATTGAAGTGACTACTAGAGAAAGTAGAAGAAGAAGAGAAGAAGAGATTGGATTCATACCCCGCCCTTCACTTGGAGTCTCAGAGCGGCTTACAAACTCCTTTCCCTTCCCCCTCCCCACAACAGACACCCTGTGAGGTGGGTGGGGCTGAGAGAGCTCTGACACAAACTGCTCTTTTTCAAGGACAGCTGTGCCAGAGCTTGTGACTGACCCAAGGTCACATCAGCAGGTGCAAGTGGAGGAGTGGGGAATCAAACCCGGTTCTCCCAGATTAGAGTCCGCACACTTAACCACTACACCAAACTGGCATGTGTGGAAAAGGAAAACACAATGCAGTATGGGCACACAACGAAGTAACACATGCAGAAAAACTCACTGTCTCCAAACACTGACCTCCTCTAAGTGACCATTCCATTTACCTATCATGGGTAATCATCACTGAGAAACCTATCCATCATAAAGCTGTCTACTGAGCGCTATCTAAACTAGAGGCCATTCCCACGTTTGGGGCAGCAAATTCCTTAAACTAATTCTGCGTTCTATGAGGTACTGTCTTTTGTCTGTCCCAAATCTGTGGTGATCAGTTTCTTTGGCTGAGTTCTATTATTGCAAAGAGGGAATTAAAAAAATGTGCCATTTCTCCATACTATTACCTCTTAATTATCTTTTTTCTAAGCTATAAATGTTCCCCGTGTAATTTTTCCTCATTGGGAAAGTTCCCAACCCCTTGATCATTTTGGTTGCCCTTTTCCAGCGGTTTCATCCCTTTTTTGAGAATTTTAAACAGTATTCCAAATACAGCTTCTCCACAGATTTATATGTTTATTAAATGTTTATTCTGCCCATTCTAGGAGCCCCCCGGGGTGATGTACATTGGCTGCTTCTGCACTGTTATCTTCACATCAACCATGTGAGTTAAATTAGGCTGATAGACAGTGACACCACCTGAGCTTCATGATTCTCCCTGGTCATAGTCCAGCACACTGAACAATTGCTCTACAAAGGAATTATGATGTAGTTTTATTTTTAGTCTATTTCTGAATCATTCCTAATGTGGAGTTTGTTTTCTTTACCCAAATTGTGCTGGATGACTGCTCCTTGATCCTAAATATTTGCTCTGGGAAAGCTGACTGGAATCTTGGGGAAATTTAGCATTTCTGTAATTAACAGCCTGGTGCAAGGGTGTTCCCACTTCAGTGTCCCCACCAGAACAGGAGTGTAGGAGGCCAGTAGTAACACCAGCAAAGAGAATACTTGCCACCATTATGAGGCTGGCCTACTGGGAGTACCAAAAGATGCTGTCAAGGAACAATCTGTGGCCACTGCTGCAACTGAATGGAATTATTTGGCTTGGTAACGAGAAGCCAGAGAAGACCCCGATTAGATGGCTAGGGAGCCTGAAACCTCAGAGGATTCCCCAGTCCTGGTGGGTAAATGGTATGATAGAATCATAGAATAGAATCATAGAGTTGCAAGGGGCCATACAGACCATCTAGTCCAACCCCCTGCCCAATGCAGGACCAGCCTAAAGCATCTCTGACAAATATTCGTCCAGCCTCTTCTTGAAAGCTGTCAGTGAAGGGGAGCTAACCACCTCTATAGGCAGCTGATTCCACCTTTGAACCACTCTGATCATGAAAACGTTTTTTCTAATATCCAGCCGAAACCTTTCTGCATGTAATTTAAACCTGTTGCTTCGGGTCCTATCCTCCGCTGCCAATTGGAACAACTCCTTGCCCTCCTCCAAATGACAGCCTTTCAAATATTTAAAGACAGCAATCATGCCCCCCTAAATCTCCTCTTCAAACTAAACATGCCCAAGCCCCTTAGCCTTCCCTCATAGGGCTCAGTCTCCAGACCCCTGATCATCCTCGTCACTCTCTTCTGCCCCTGGTCAGGCAGTCTGTAGCAGACTCCAACAACAATACCCTTTGTCCTACCTCCCCTTATTTCCACCCATGTACTTCCCACAAGGCTGTCAACCACATTCTCCACTCCACCTCCTCTTCTACCCTTCCAGTTTTTCTTGAACAACCCATACCCATCCACTACCACATCCCAGTCATGAGAATCATCCCACCTAGTCTCAATGATTCCTATTATATCATAGCCCTCTGTTTGCAGAGGTCTTGTACTGCCATAAAGTAGAGCTAAAGGTACACTGCTTAATGGGCACTCCAGTGTGATGCAACATAGACTGTTGCAGTTCGATTTACCCCTTTCTTGAAGGGATAGAGTGAAATGGCAACATACATCCCTGGTGATGAGGTAAGCTTCCCAATCCCTGTTGCTAGGAGCTACTTGAACACCCAGCAGGCTAGTTGTCTGATGCTAATTGTCAGACCATTAAAGGCCACAGTTTCTTGAAGGGCTGCTACTACTATCAGTCTTTATGACCCATACGGAGCTGGGGATGAAGTTAAAACATTTGGGAAGCTCACAGAATGGATTAATTCTTCTATTTAAAAACTCCTGGGTAGATTCCAGAATCCCTTCTGAAAATCTGAATAAGATACATTCCAGACATACAGTAGCTACCTGAACCCTCTTCTTCATCTTCAATGAATTTTGAAACAAACCAGTTTCCCAAAAAACCACTGTGGGGCATATTTTTAAACAAGTTCAACTCATTTTTAAACACAGTTAAAGTGCTAGCTTTTCAAAGTTACTGAAGTCAGAGCTGTCCCCGTCAATGTTCAGCATTTCCAGATGTTTTGAAAGGCCTCACAAGGTGAACAAATGAAGATTCTGGACACCATCAATGGTTCCCACTGGAATTGGGACATATTGGTATATCATTAGATTGCTAGGAAATTGTTAGTAGATGTTAGGAAAAGTATATCACTGGGGTGAGGGGGCATGCTTTATTGGGCAAAAATAATTTCCATTATAAAGGTCAGGCTTAGGACCACTATAGTACAAAAAGAAATAAATGCATAAATAAATAAAAATAAAAACCTTTGCTATGGTGTCTGCTGCATTATATTAGACTGGGCAGCGGCATTACATCCATTATTCCTGTGATGCCTACACAAGTTTTCCTTAGCTGGAAGAAAACTTGTGTATTATATAATGATAATTGTTGTATTGTAGTACCCATCAACGTAGATGGCACTTTACGGAAGAACATAACCAAAACCAGAGAGCTCCCTGCCCCAGGAAGCTTACAATACATTTCAAAAGTGAGCTAAGACATTTGGCATAAAAAGCCTTTGTTTGCTTACGCTGTGGCAAGAATGAGCTTTAATCAAGTAATAATCCACAAAGTCTTTTAACATCAACTCATGCGAGGACACTGTGCCAAAACTTGGCATTATGACTGAGGGAGGGAATCTTAGTTTGAAATTTCTGACTTCTTTCCAGGTTCTCATATCCTTCAACAACTTCAGTGAAGTGTGGTTATTAACCTTGAAGTACTTAAGCATTTAATCCTGTAAATAGTTACTGACTCAATGTGGATTTATTGAAGATGGCATATTAATATCATGGTATGCTATATCAACTCCAAAGACCAGCTTATGAAATTTTATGATGGACTGGATTACTGTTAAGGCACTCCCTCTATCCTGGAAAATGACAGGGCTGAGCCAAATTCATTAAGATGTTGTAGGATTATATAAAGTTGTAAATTAGTACAGGGGTAGCTATGAATTTAGGTAGGGTATATGGTAGCATGAGTGTAAAATTAACAACAACAACGTGTCAGTAGGGGTTCCAGTGGAGATGTTTGTACTTTCTATGTTGGCTGAATTTGACACCTAGAATGTTGCACTCACCCCCACATTTTATATTCTCAAATTCAAACCCCAGTTTTTATTTTCAATTGTTGCACATGTATACACAAATGAATATTGCCTAAATGATTTTAAGCATGCTAAAGCTAACCCCCCCCCCCCAAAAAAGGCCATCTGAAATTGGGTAGTATGATATTCTGTTTTGGTGAAGCACTGTAACATTGTTGATTATTATAATCAATGACTGATTATCATTACCTCTAATTCTGAACATGGCCTCATCTGAAGAGACTGGGCCCACATACAGACAGAAAGCATTTGTCTACTGAAGTGGGGTCCTCCTAGGTTTATAGGTGCTTACCTTTAAAGCCCTACATGACCAGGGTCCGACCTACCTGAGGGACCGCCTTTCCACATATGTACCCCAGAGAGCACTACGGTCAGGGGCCCAACACCGTTTGATTATTCTTCTATCCACAAGGATGCAAGGCTCAGCAGTACCAGGACCAGAGCATTTTTGGTGGCGGCTCCTTACTGGTGGAACGAGCTCCCGGAGGAGATCAGGGCCCTGCGGGACCTTTTACAGTTCTGCAGGGCCTGTAAGATGGAGCTCTTCCGCCAGGCCTTCAAATAGGAGCCGTCACTATTGTTACCATCAATGATCCTATTGAACTTCTGGATCCTAGGACTGGCCCAGTTGTATCGCTAGGCCCATCAGCTCGAGGGATGATGATCGGATGAACAACGTGGATTTAGATCTGGAAAGCACGCCATCTAACCCTTAGTACTGTGAGCACTTTATTGCTAATTGTTAAATTATGTAATATGAATATGTGTTTTATGCTGTTTTAAATTTTTATGGCTATGCCAATCAGGTACATTGTACCGCTTTGTTAGCCACCCAGAGCCTGTTCGCAGGATGGGCAGGGTATAAATATAATAAATAATAATAATAATAATAATAATAATAATATAGAAAAACAAGTGGGACCTGCAAGAAACGTGCAGAGGTGGAGGAGGGGATTGTATTGGATTGTATTGGATTTATACCCTGCCCTTCACTACCTGGAGGAGTCTCAGAGCTGTTTACAATCCCTTTACCTTCCTCTCCCCACAACAGAAACTCTGTGAGGTAGGTGAGGCTGAGAGAGTTCTCTTAAGAACTGCCCTTGAGAGAACAGCTCTGAAAGAACTTATGACTGACCCAAGGTCACACCAGCAGCTGCATGTGTAGGAATGGGGAATCAAACCCTACTTCCTTTCTGCCCCCACCCCATCACTCTTTCTGCCCCTGTCTCTCTCTCTCCCTTCCATGCCTGTCACTTCCTTTCTGCCCCCACCCCATCACTCTTTCTGCCCCTGTCTCTCTCTCTCCCTTCCATGCCTGTCACTTCCTTTCTGCCCCCACCCCATCACTCTTTCTGCCCCTGTCACTCTCCCGGCCTCCCACCTACTTCCTCCTCCCCACACAGCAGCGGTGGCAGCAGCTGCTCTCCAGGAATCACAATAGATTCCCCAAATACAGAGCTCAGTTCCTCTTAGGGCTGCCAGCTCCATGTTGAGAAATTCCTGGAGATTTGGGGGTGGAGCCTTGGGAGGATGAGGTTTGAGCTTGGAAGTGACCTCAGCAGGGTATAATACCATAAACTCCACCCTTCAAAGCAGCCATTTTATCTGGGGGAACTGATCTCTGTCATCTGGAGATCACTTGTAATTCTAGGAGTTCTCCAGCCCTCACCTAGAGGTTGGCAGCATTAGTTCTCCTTGAGGAAATGACTGCTTGGGAGGGTGGAGACTTTGGCATTATATCTGTCTGAAGTCCCTCCCACCTCAATTCCCATCATCCCCAGTCTCCTCAAATATCCAGGAATTTCCCAACCTGGAGTTGGCATCCCTATCTCCTTCCCAACCAACAGCCAACTTACTTTTATCTGCCCCACTGTCTTCAGCTTTCCATCTCCTTTCCCCCTGCAGCTTCTACTGAGGAAAACTATGGTCTTCTTCCACAATGGGACCCAGTGAGCATGAGCAAGTGACAGACCCTGGATGGAGGCGGAGTTACGGAGGCACAGTGGCGCGGCGGAGCCAGCAGGACGGGAGCCAAGGCTGCGGCCGGCGCGTTGCCGTGCACTAGGAGGAGACCGCCGGGGGAAGCCGCTGAACTAAGACCAGCTCCAAGGTGCCAGGAGGATGAACGCTGGAAAAAATATCAACATCCGAAGCCCGCCGGAATAAGAAGCCGAACAACAACAAGAGCCCGCTCTGCTGCCTGGGTGCTGGTAGGCAATCACTTCCCCTGTTAATGTGGCCCTAGATAGGTACTATAAATCATATGTAAACCGCTCAGAGACCCTTTGGGGTTCGAGCGGTATATAAGCCAAAAGTTAAATAAAATAAAAATAAAGCAGTTTACATTATTTTTTCCTCCTTTTTATCCACACAACAACCCTATGAAGTAGGTCAGGCTGAAAGTATGTGTCTAGTCCAAAATCACCCAGTGAGCTTCCATAACAAGATGGGGATCTAAACCTGGGTCTCACAAAACCTACTCTGAAGTTCTGACAATTATACTACACTGACTTTCATAGAGTGGCTGCTATTGAACAGTTGCAGTCAGCCATGCCCAGTTGAAGAAGAAGAGATTAAATTTATACCCCACCCTTCACTCAGAGTCTCAAAGCATCTTACAGTCTCCTTCCTCTCCTCTCCCTACAACAGATACCTTGTGAGGTAGGTGGGGCTGAAAGAGCTCTTTGAGAGAACAGCTCTGAGAGAACTATGGCTTGCTCAAGGTCACCCAGCAGCTGCATGTGGAGGAGTGGGGAATCAAATCCGGTTCTCTCAGATTAGAGTCCATGCTCCTAACCACTATACTGAACTGGCTGTCTTGACATCATCGCAAGTCAGGTGGTATCAAGTCACCCAGAGGATGCTACTAGGCCTAGGTTTGCCAGCCTCCAAGTGGGATGTGGAGAGCCTCCAGAATTACGACTGAATTCCAGACAACAGAGATCTGTCCCCCTGGAGAAGATGTGTGAACTCTGTGGCATTATATCCAGCTGAGGCCTCTTTCCTCCCCAAACTCTGCACTCTTCAGACTTCACCACAGAAACTCCAGGAATTTCCCAACCTGGAGTGGGCAATCCTAGTCCCAGGCCTGGCTCCAAAATAGGCCTGGAAAGTGCCCTGTCTCCCTCCCCCTGCCTTTCCCCCTCCCCATTTTTTTAGCTATTCATACTGTAGGAGGAATCCCCCCCCCAATTCCAGCTCCAGTTCTGCTTTTGCTTTCTGCCTTCTTCCCCCACTCATCATCTCTCTCTGTCTCTCTGGATATCAGCCAGTCTATCTTTCACTGTTGATGTGGCAGGGCCTGTAGTAGATCCCTGCAGTGGCCATTTCAAAAGGTATTGGAAGGATTCAACCCTCCCCCAAGTTCTTTTTAACTTTTTGGATTTTTCTGCAGATCCATGGAGTCCCCTAGTGCTGCCAGCCTCCAGGTAGGGCCTGGAGATCTTGTGCTTTTACAACTAATCTCCAGCTGACAGAGATCAGCTCTCCTGGAGAAAATGGCTGCTTTGAAGGGTGGACTCTATGGCATTGCACCATGCTGAGGTCCCTCCCCTCCCCTCCCCAAACCCCACCCTCTCCTGGATCCATCCCCAAAGTCTCCAGGTATTTTCCAACCCACACCTGGCAACCCCAGAGTCCACTGAGTCTGTAGAAAAACCTGTTGGGGGAGAGTGTGCCCTCTGTTTGAGGAAATAAGTATCCGGATGCAGAGGGGACTATTGGGAATTAGACATATAGATGAGAAAAGTTTTAAAAATGAAGGAGGATTTAATCCCCCTCCCCAACAGAGAAACAATGTCCTTGTACAGACAATGTAAAGCAGTGTCCCTGCAAAAAGACAGTTGGGAGGGAGGGTTGGTGGGTGGGAGCCCCCTGCCCCTGCTGCTTGGCCTTGCAGGCAGAGGCAGCAGTTCTGTGGGCTGGTAGGCAGGTGGAGGAAGAGAAAATGGAGCTGCCTCCTCCAGCTGCCCTCACTTCCCAAATATAGGCCGAGTTCAGACTGGCAGATTGGCCGGGCAGCCAAACGTTTCGGGAGCGTTTCAATAGTGGATTAAAGGGGCAAGTTCAAATAGGCACATCTTTCAGGCGTCCCCCAGCCATACTCAAGCCGTCTTGTGCCGCTTCCCTCCTGAGTTTAAAAAGTACCAGGTGAAAGTGGTAGCAAACCGTGTGTAGAGCGGGTTGATTCCGGTTCCCTGAGTGTGAACACAAGCGCTGCTAAGGTGGGAACAACCCACAGTCGTTGATAAGAGGCGCTGGCTGTTTCCATGGCAGGTGCCCATGCGCATAGGTGCATGCAGTGGAGCGCAGAAACAGCCGCTAACAGCCCGCCAGGGGCGGGCCAACAGTACAAACGCTCCCTTGCGCTTCCTCCATGGTATCCTCCCGCTTCATTCATTGCAGTGTGAACAGGAATACTGCGACCAAGCCGTTCCGGGTCTGTTCTGGGTCTTCTTTGCCACAACTCCCTAGTGCTTCAAATTGCCAGACTGAACTTGGCCATAAAGTTGGTGGTGTCAGAATAGCAAAATTAAGTGCATACTGTGATCCACTCTTTACACTAAGAACCATGTGATCTGTAGAAATTGTTGAAATTGGGTTCCACCTACACAGCCGGCAAACTGAAGAAGTTGAAAGAAACACCTCTTCTAAGTATCTGGAACAGGTGTCTTTGCAAAGGCTGTTTGGAAAATGTTTTGACTATGTGGACTCCTCCTATCAAGTTGAACTGATTACATGGACTTTACATCTTATCTTCTAAGGAGGAAACATTGTATTTTATGCCTTATTAGAGTTATAGTATGCACTTAATTTTGTTGTTGTGACACCACCAACTTTATATTTGTTAAATACAGTTTATATTTTGGCAATTTCTGATGGTGTTTCTCCTAGTGGATTGTGTGTATCTGGGCCACTTATATGGCAATGTATAATGTTTACTCAAAGGCAGGTCTCATTTTATTAACTGTGCATAAGATTGCAGTCCAATAGTCTTCACCTCAAGTGAGAGTGAGGTGTTGCTTCCAGTTAATGGAATTTTTGTATTCCTCCTGTTAGGTTTCACTTTGCTTGTCTTCTTATGTCCCTTGACTCATATGTGCCTGCTGAAGATCAAGCTGTTTGCAGTTTGCAAAATGAGATGATCGGTGTGCAGTTCATTGCAGCTTGCAGAAATGTACTTTCACAATCGACACTGAGCTGTGAAAGAGACGTGCCTTGTTCTGATCTTGTCTGTGCCATGAACTCAGCAGGTAGGTTCAATCAGGCAAACTATGATAATAATTATGACAGCGCTGTTAGAAGGGATTATTATTGAGAGAATTCCAGTGAAGAGCTTTGAACTCTCTGAAGTACTCCCCCAATGAAAAGTGTTGTTCTTACTGCTGGGTTCTGGCCTGCAATTTGGCATTGTATTCATTGTCAAATGACAGCACACTATGACACTGGTGTCATTCTGTGTCTCTAGTGATCAAGATCCTGCATGGACACTAAGGCATCAACAAATATGAAAAAACATATTGTGTTCTGGCTGCAAAGATACTGAGGATATAGTGGGGAAGAAGTCTAGAATGTGTTCGAAATGCAAATAATAATAATTAGAATGTCAGTTCCATTCAGACTCATTATGGCATTCCAAAGGTAACAGACAGTGCACCACAGTTAAAAATTAGGGAATTTACTACTTTTTTCATGCAATAGGGGACTGTAGATATTGCATGGCTAGCTGGATGTGGCATGAGGATTCTTTAAAAACTATTTCAAAAAAAAAGGAAGTGGGAGAAGACAAGAGTCTTCTTGTTGTTCAGTCGCACAATCGAGTCTGACTCTTCGCGACCCCATGGACCAGATCACGCCAGGCCTTCCTGTCTTCCACCATCCTCTGAAGTTTGCTCAATTTCATATTCGTTGCATCTATGACACTGTCTAACCATCTCATCCTTTGCCGTCCCTGGCAAAGGAGTCTTAGCCCTGCTTAATTATAGAATGTCTTAATTAGAATGTGGAAAGGAACATGCCAAACTTTTCTACAAGAGGGATATTAACAAGATTACCCAGACATAGAATGGAAACAAAAAAACAACAGTTGTTAGATACGAAGGAAGAATTTGGCAAGGTACAGTACGAACTGTCAGACCAGCAGTGATCAAGGAAGAGTTTCTTTTTTTAAAATAGTATTTTTATTGATTTTTACAACACAAGAAGAAGACAATACACAGACATCTACAAACACACAAAAAAGAAGACCGCCATATCTTATCATAACCGCAACACAAAATTCTAACATAACTAACTGGTTCCACATTTCCCAACAACACATCTCAGATCACATTTCTAAGTGTATTTCTAGCCATATTAAAGAAAGAAAAACACACCAAAACTTGAAAATCAAATTCAAATACTTCTTTTTTATCTGTCTATAATTCATAGCAACATTTCAACAACATCAACAAAAAAGAAAAAGAAAAAACAGAACAAACAAAATAATCTTATTAGATTATTCTGATTTATCTCATCTCAATTAGCATTTATGTTTGTAAAGTTACCGACATTCACTTTACTTCTAACTTTATCTTTCTTTCCTGCTTCCTTAGCCAACTTATCACTCCTTAACATTACATTATACTGTATAATTTCTTTCTTTTTTTTTAATCCCCTGAAGGCAGGGTAGCTTTATTAATTTTTGTTACACCTACATAACTACAAAGAGAAAAAAAAGAAAAGAAAAAAAGCGGGAAAAAGAAAAAAAGTGGTGGGAGGGAGGGAAAAAAAATAACAAACTAAAATAACAAACCCCAGGATACAGACAGTATAAAAGAAAATGACCCCACACTATAACTAAAAACCCAAGAAAGGAAGGTCCTTAACAGTTAGCACATAGTTAGTTATAAAAAAATTAAA
>NW_015169792.1:467563-468525 GCF_001447785.1 Gekko japonicus
CTCCCCTCTGCGGTTTTAGCAGGAAGATTTAAGAAAATCCCCTACTCTGTTAGGTTTTGTGATTGTGATTCAGAGGAGATTGAAACAATCGAACACGTATTCCTCCACTGTAGTTTGTATGATGACATTCGGGCAGTCTATTTAGAGGCCATACTTAAGATTTATCTCATCTCAATTAGCATTTATGTTTGTAAAGTTACCGACATTCACTTTACTTCTAACTTTATCTTTCTTTCCTGCTTCCTTAGCCAACTTATCACTCCTTAACATTACATTATACTGTATAATTTCTTACTTATACTCTTATGACCTTACCTAAATTTTATAACCATTAAACCATTACCTACTTATTTACCCTATTTCGTAATAGGTTAATTTACCAACTTGCCACAAACCAAACCAAAGGAAACCTCAAAATTCTTAGCTTTAATATTCAAGCTTCTTCTCTTCATATTATTACAAAGTATCATATGCTAATGCTTCATTTACCCCAAAACAACTAAAAGAAAAAAGAAAAACTAACAACTGTTTATAACCATGGGCTTAAAAATAAACTAACAGTTTTATAAACACATTGCTTTTATCTTTATGCCCCCTTTTACCGTCTTGTAAGTTAAACACCCATTAAGGAGAGGATCAGGTAAGCTGAAACATCAAAATTCTTAGCTATAATATTGGTTAAGTATTATCTATTCATGCCTCATACATCTACTAAATTCTCTTCATGTTATTGTAAAAAAAAAATCAACTAAACCCCATTTTCTCCAATAGTACTAAGAAATAGCTATTTTAACTTGCCAAACTTGAGAATGTCTTAGCTACTTTACAGAAATTGTTAGTTACCTTATTTGCCCATTTTAAACACCACCCGTTATACTATAAATCCATTGTATATACAGAGTCTCACAGTTCCTATCTAAAGTACATCTATTTTTCATCTTTCCTTTAACCCATAATTTATA
>NW_015169792.1:468682-475620 GCF_001447785.1 Gekko japonicus
TTCCACAGTATACTGCTGGGGCTGTGATTGATTCTCCTCTTTTCCCCCATCACAATCCGCAAGTAAGTTCTGAGGTTTCTCCAATAGACTCTTAAAAGCCTCATTAAACGCGCTTCGAAATTCATCTAGCAATAGCTTTTTAAATTGCTCCACAGTAAGTTGGCCAATCTCCAAATTTTCTAAGTCCTGTCCTTCCTCCATGTCCTCTCCATTTGTTTTTTTCTTATTTCTTTTAAATTAGCCACTGTAACTCAGGACAGTTATATTTATTTATTTGGCAACAGTTCAAATATCCTGCAAACTGCATTTTTAAGTTCAGTTTAAATGAGTAAAGTTATCTTCTTACCCCCATAAATCACTCAGACAAACTTCGTTCTCCTTTCTCATGCCGGCCGCTTTCCCAATTTTAGGAGAAGAGAGGAAAAAGAGTTCAAAAGGGGTATTTTAACAGAGTTAATCGCCTTGTTATGGTTGAAATACACTTGGTCTTCCTATAAATCCTATCTTCTTCGTTCTTGTTTTAATTCTTGTCATGTTAGAAAAATAGTTGGTCTTTAAATCAGCTGGCTGCAGCTATGCAAAAACATGGAGACCATGCTTTTTGCTCCGTCGATCGCTCCTGCATTGAGGCAAAAACGGCCTCTCCCACACACTTGTCGTGTGTGTGGGTGGCCGAAAACAAGCCTCTTGCTATCTGCTCTCCCTCCAAGAGATCAGACGAAGCTCCCCCGGACTGGAAAGGCTGGGGAGCTTAAAAAAGAACAAAAAGAGCATCCGGCGGCTTGGGAGCCTCCCCAAAAAAACGCCTGTCGCTGCGCCACACCCAGGGCTCCGCCCAGCAAGGAAAAGTTTCTTAATGTACTCTGTAATCGCAAATGAAAGTCCTGCTCTACAGAAAAAATTAAATAATGAAAATGCAGTTCAGGTTGAGAATTCAACAACATGAGATGAGTGACTTAGACATAAGTACTGCGCAGTGGTATACCCATCTTATTTGGCACCCGGAGCGGATAATATTTTGACACCCCCCTCCTGTATTTTTCCCCCATCAAGTCACAGCTGACTTATGGTAGCCCCGTAGAGTTTTCAAGGCACCTCCACTTTTTACTTCCTTCATCTCTAATCCCAACCCACATGAAGAATTTCTGTATTCACAACAAAATTTGGAATTTGCTGTTTTTAAATACAAACTAAACTTAGGCCCACAATCATTTTCAAATTGTACAGGTTTCCCTATCTACTAGTGGTAATATCTCAACAGTTCAAAAGCAAGAAATTGCAAGTAGATAAATAGGTACCACTTCAGTGGGAGGGTAACAGTGTTCCGTGCGCCTTGGTGTTTAGTCATGCCGGCCACATGACCACGGAAATGTCTTCAGACAGCGCTGGCTCTTCAGCTTTGAAATGGAGATGAGCACCACAACCCTAGAGTCGGCTTTCGAGCAAGGGAACTTTTACCTTTACTTTAACCAAATGATGATGTTATGTCATATCAAGAAATGTCAGGAAAATAGTTCATGCATCTGAGATGAAACATGTCCATGAATGGTTGTGATTACCTGATTATTTCCCAGGATTTTGGAAAGGTCTTTATTATCCAGGAGCTGGGAAATCCCTGATTATTTTAAATTAGGCCCTACAGCTGTAAATTTTGGATCCCCAATCTCCCACAATTATAACTCCCAGAGTTCTTGAGTGAAGCCAGGACTTTTCAGCAAGTTTGAAACTGCTCTACAGTTAATAGTTGAATTCTAGCTAATGGGTGCATACTGTTACTGCTTAATTTCCTGATCTGGTCAAACTACTTGCGGGTTGGATCATCCCCAATCATAACAACATTCTCAGAGTTCTAGGGAAGAAGTTGTGAGAACAGAAGTGGCTTTTTCTTGTTGTGACCATCTTCAGGGCAGGCAGAAGAACTCCCCTCACTCTCTCTTCTTCTTGCCTTGGCAGTTTATAGGCACACACGGAATCAAGGATGGTGTTAAGATGAAAGGTGAAGTTAAGCATTGTGCTTGGCAAACTTGTCCATCCATATCTATAACACTGTACACCATAGGATGTAGATTATAGTGTAATCTGAGGCAATTTTGTTCACAGCAAATCACTTCAGTCCTCATATTGGCCAGAGAATTTCTGTGCATGGGAGATGGGTTTTTGTCAATTCCCTGCTCCCGTGGCAGGCCTCACTTCCCTCGCATGCTGTTCCTGGGGGTCTCCTGTCCCCTAGCAGCAGCATTTTGAGGGAAATTTTGGATGGCAGCAGGAGAAGGGAGGAGGGGAGGTCATGCTCCGCAGACAAAATACCATTTCACGCCCAGAGACCTTCCAGTGGACTGAAGCCATCGTTGTGCTCTGTGTCTGGTATTACAAATGACACACAAGAAACAACATAGTTAAGGGAGCCAAACCAATCATATTGTGGGCATGATGCTACCTGTGATCACTTAACCATCTTCAGCTTCACCGAAATCTTGTTTCTTTTGTGTCTTTGGATGTGTTATGCTGTCTTGAGCTAAAACTGGGGTTAACTTAATACCACTATTATTATGAATGAATGTTCATTTAATACCATCAATTATTTGTTTCTTACTCTACAGAAGAACTTGTCATGCAGAGAAAAAAGTCAGGTAATTCTCTTTTTTCTTCTTCTTCAAACTAGCAAGCAAGCACATATCCTTACTGATTTCTGTAACTCTCTGATGCACTGTTGTGTTTTGGCTACTGATCTGCTTCTGTTCTTGGGGTGGAGTTACTTAGCTTTTTATGATGTTTTATTGTAAACTGGTATAATTGATGGTCAGCACTTCGAGGGGGGGTTGTAATTGCTAATCCTAAGGGTGTGTTTATTGTATATTATTTTAGTGTTGATAGATACTATTATTTTATGGTCTTAACTCTGGAAGCTTCCTCACAAGTCATTATACTGAGAGGCAGGCTACCAATAAATAATTATAATAATTGTGCGTACTCTATTCTGATTTTGTAACTAAGTGGAGAAGCAAAGAGCTATAAGGGTCACTACTATAGCCACAACCCTGGTCATTAGAAGTCATCTTCCATCTGTCATTGGTTTTGAGGTTTCTCCAGATGTTACTTGCATATTTTCGGATTTATTTTCCTAGCCAAAACTTGCTTTTTAAAAAAATTCAGCATAAAAGATTTCAAAAAATGATGACCCTTGTATCCATGCCCTAGTTCTGTTACGTGGCACAGTCACAAGAAGCGCATAAGAAATTCAGTCCTCAGTATAACAGATTATTCCTGTGTAAGAAATTATTTGGTTACTTCTTTGGAAATATTGGGATTTAAAACAAAAAAATCTTCTCCACCTGAGCAGATTTCAAATTGGAAAAATAACAAAATATCTTGATCTGTCAATTCTGGCTTTGTGATCAGTTTATCGTGGTGATGGGATTACATGTTCAGTTTTTTAAGCACTGTTTAGGTCTTCCCTACATACTGAAAGATAGATGAGACACCCTCATGGTAATACGGCTTTTAACCTTTCCTCTCCTCTACCATGACGGCAGAGAATTACAGTAAATGATGGTTACCTTGTCTGTAGTATGGACAATTGATTTGACCTGACGGCTGCTGATGCACTAATGGACTTTGTGGTTGAATCCCTGGAGATATAAAATATGTCCAAGTGAATTGGGGTAGGTTAAAGAACAGACCTGTTTTTTCTCTCCCTTGGCTGACTCAAGTGATAATAGATCTTCCAGTTGTTCTGAACAGAAGATTAAAAGTGATCAATACCCGAATCATTTTTAAAAGTGTTGACTTCTCTAAATTTACTTTAGATGGAGGGAAAGTGGTTCCACAAACTAGTGAGAACAGTCTTTTGCTTGGAGGGGGGGGGAAGCAAATAGAAAAAAGTAAAACTGAGATGA
Source organism: Gekko japonicus (assembly GCF_001447785.1). Taxonomy (NCBI): domain Eukaryota; kingdom Metazoa; phylum Chordata; class Lepidosauria; order Squamata; family Gekkonidae; genus Gekko; species Gekko japonicus. Next base: position 472,579 of record NW_015169792.1, read on the forward strand.
AATCTTTGTGAGTTTTTTATCCCTGTGTCAGATTTTGCAATCATTTTGTGAAACTTTGCAAAGTTTTCAAGGGGTCTTTTGAAAATACATTGAAAAACTGAAGTGTTTTCTGCTAAAAAGCCAACTGCGTGGATAGTTTTCAGCTCTAAGTAGGATGAGCTTCTTCACCAAGGGGGAAAAAGGTTTTTCTTTGGTTAAGTTAATTGAAACTTTAAAAATTGAATTCTCAGTAAGCCTAAATGAACAAATTAGTAGCTGCCCCAAGCAACTATGTGAGTGGTGACAGAGGCAATGTGAATTATTATGATGTCACAGCCATTCATACCGTTGTCCTGGCTTTAAGTGTTGTAAAACCTTCCTGTATAACTAACTTTGTTGAAGAGAGTTGCTTAGCCCACCAAAGTGTCCTTGCTTCAAGTAGCCAGGATTCCTGTTGTCTTGGAAAGTGAAACAACATATTCCAGCTTAGATATCTGTGGAAAACAGGGCAGGGTGGGGGACACCCAAACTGGTGGTTTCTAGGTTGGTTTGGTTTTTAATCTTACCCCAATTGCATTAAAACCAAGGATCAAGGCTGTTTATCTTCCTTGAACACTTTTGTGCTTGCTTCCACCCCTGATTCCACTCCCTGACGTCTGTGCTCCACCCTCAGGCTCTTTGTGGATACCAGAAATGCTGATTTTGAGAATTTGCAAGCCTACATGCATATAAATTATGATTGGCATGGAGGGACAAGGAGTGCAATAACAACCCAATCCTGATCTTGCAAAAGGGCTGCTAGCTGGCCATCCCTGGTTTAATGTAAACTTTCACTGTAAAATTTCACTGTTGGTCTGTGCTTCTGCTACAAAACACTGAATACAAACCTTAACCTCTGGTAGGGTGTATGAAGAACAGCTGGTGCCCTCTCCAATTTGTCTATTCTTGTATTTGGAAACATAGTCAGGTGTTACGAACACTGAGCCATACAAAAGGCCAAAGTTGAACACTACATTATCTGAGTAGATGACACCTTATTCTTATTCCTCAACAATTTTAACAGCTCATAGTCCCTCTCAGCCCCTTTATGAACACAGATGTCATTTTAATGGGGGTCTTGCTGAAGTGACAAGAAGGTGACCTGTGGGTGAACTCAGGAGCAGGTGAGGCCTATCAGTTTCTAATTTGAAACTAGTGTCAGTCTTGAGGAATGGCTGGTATAATCACATTTGTAACTGATATATGCCGTAAACTCCACAAACATTCAAAGTGTGTCTGCTATGGGCAATATGAAATTAACAATTCATGTTTATTGCTGTGGAACCCAAACTAAATCAAATAAATTTAGTTTACTGTATCATCTCAATAATATGTGTACACCTGTTTGTACATGTGTTTCCAGATGAGGATTTTAGTTTGGCAGAGGGCTTGTGGGAATCTAATTGGCTTTAGAAGTAAAATAGGTATACTTGGAATTTCTGTTGTCACCTAATGCAATGGATGCGAGAATAAGGTTTTTAATCAAAGGTGAGTCTCTTCTTCCCATATTGTTAGGTGTGTTTTTGATGAGGAAGATTGAGATTTTTGCTGCCCACCCCAAATCAACCACACATTGTTGGTCTGCTGTGTCCAGGGGAGGTGTGGGGAAACCAGACATGAGGAAGCTACATAAGTCATCTGGGGCAGACACATAAATTCCCAGCTGCCATGAATGTGGTATGAAAGTATGCAGCCAATGGTATGAGGTCCAGGGTGGGCTGCAGTACCAACAAAAGGTGATGGTTGCCAGCCAGGAAATGAATCCCTCAAAAGGTCTGTGCCCCTGGGCTCATCCCTGCTTGGTCTCTGAGACCCTGATGAAGATCTACAGAGAAGAGAACATACCAAGGCAACTGTATCCTAGACCTGGTGTAGACATTTACTTAGATCAATTACAGTGGCTCTGTGGAAAAGAGAGGGAGATCCTCCTTCCTGTCCCCCACTTTGATAATACTATATCTGACATCGCTTTGCCTACTTGTCCAATCTTCTCCCCTACCACACTTTTTTTTTAAAGTGGAGAAATAGGAATCCTGAAACTGGCAGGAGGGCTGTGGGTAGGGGTATGGGGGGGCTGCGATACTGACTGCCACATCACATCACTTCCAGTAAAACACTGGAAGTAGCATAGGTAGCTCTAGGAATTGCCAAAAACTCTATGGTGAGCTTTGGCAGTTCTAGCCCCATGCTGGTGTGAGCAATCAAGCCTTGTCCTAGCTCATCATCTACCCAGCGATTTGAAAGCTTCAGCGAGTAGATAAACTGGGGACCACCCATAAATAATTTTTTTCCACCATAGAGAACAATGGAGGGGATGGGGGCAATCTGTTTGGGGGTCCGTAGAATTGGACCCTCTGGTTCAATGTTTTTGAAACAAGGCAGGTATATTGGGGAGAGGCTCCAGCAGCTACCCTGTGATTTTGGAGCCTCTCCCTCAAACTCCTCCCCTCCAGCCCCCCAGAATATACCCTATGTTTTCGCCATTAACTTCAATGGCCCATAGGATATAATAGGCCGAACTGCGGGAAGCCGATTCAGATCAGAGAATCTGATTCGGTCCGCAGCAGCCTGAAAGGGGCCCAAATGGGCCATTTTCGGGGGTGCATTCAGTTCAGATGAACCGAATACACATCCCTCCAGCAGCCGGCTTGCTCGAGCTCTCTGCAGTCGCAGGGATCCTGAGCAAGCCAAGGGAAGGGAAGGTGGTTTAAACCGCCTCTCCTTCCCTCCAGCAGCCGGCTTGCTCGGGCTCCCCGAGCAAACCAAGGGAAGGGAAGGGAAGGGAAGGGAAGGTGGTGGAGCACCTGGAGCAGTCTTGGGAGGTGGATTGACAAAAAGCAAAACCAAAAGCACAGGAACTCGAATGAACTCCAGGAATGGAGCCGGTTCCTCTTCCACAGCCCAAAATGCGACCCACGAACCCTGAGCTTGCTTTTTCTCATTTGTGAGTCTGGCCTCCACACTCCTTTAACGAGGCAGCCCTGAAGCTTGGGGTGGTGGGAGTTTCTTTGCACGCAGCTTGTG
>NW_015169792.1:475660-476369 GCF_001447785.1 Gekko japonicus
GGGTCACTCAGCCAGCAGAGTGAGAATACAAACCTGGGTCTCCCCACATCAGTCTGCAACTCTGACTACTATGCAGTGCTGCCTCTACTGATTTGTAATGTTCCAGAGGTGTTGTAATGTAATACTCAGTTTCTCAAACGAGTGTATGCCTGTCTGTTGGTTCACTTAGGAGTCTTGATCCTGGTTGTGTGGTGGGCTAGTTGTGGCAAATGGTAGGGAAGCTCAGTATTTCTGTATACAGTTGTAGGGGCTTTATTGCAATGTGGTCTGGCCTGATATTATGTTCTTATTCCAGTGTGGGGTGTGTGTGGGGCAATGGAAGCTGAGTGATAGGGTCTCTCCAAGTGATTGCCAGAAGTGAAATGCGTCCTAGTCTTGTGTCTTACAGATAATCTTACAAATAGTCTTTTGCATTTATATCATGCTTTCAGCTTTCAAAGGATCATAATGCTGATTGTGTGAACGTAGGCAAATCATGAGAGGTAGAGCAGGAAGGGTTGCATCAGTGCTTAGTTCTTGTAGCCCTTTCTTACATGCCCAGGGAAATGCTGATTGCCACTTTGAGGCCAGGAAGCAATTTTTCTCCAGGCCAGTTTGGCCCCCAGTGATTCTGGAGGGTTTTTTTAAATCATATTCTGGGTGTGGAACAGGGGTCACTGGGGTGTGTGGGGGGTATTGGTGAATTTCCTGCATTGTGCAGGGGGTTGGA
>NW_015169792.1:476510-517726 GCF_001447785.1 Gekko japonicus
GCCCAACTTGGAGGCGAAGGGAAGGGAGAGGGGGGAAAGAATGGATCCCAGGTGCTTCTGCCTGTCAGAGGGGCTGGTGCACACTTCCGGTGATGTCAGGGTGTGTGGCATATGCTAATAAGTTATGCTAATGAGCTCCTGCAGCTCTTTTTCTATGAAATGACCCCTGATCATAGCAGGCTGAAGAGCAGTCCTTCTCCTCCTGGAAACCAGAACCCAGTAGGCCCCTGACCGTCTGGAAGACTTCCACTTCTCTGCATCATGTGAATGTAATTGTAGCAGAGGAATATTGTTTCTTTGCTGTCATTACTCCAAAGAGTGGGCTTTAAAATGAGCTGCAGCCTGTGCCTCGTCGGATTCGTGGCAGAGGAATATTGTTTCTTTGTTGTCATTACTCCAAAGAGTGGGCTTAATGAGCTGCAGCCTGTGCCTCGTCGGATTTGTCCCAAGTCTTTGTCCACCATTGCTCCTGCCATCTCCCTCATCTTTTCATCATCTGCAGCCCTTCAGTAAACCAAGGGGCTGCCCAGGCTCTTGGATATAAGAGGGTGCCACGGAGTAGTTGTTTCAATGGCCTGAGTCATTTCCTCATTCCAAAGGGCAACCAGGGCCTATTACCTATTTTAATTCATGTAACAGATGATTATTTAAACTTTCTTATTATACCTCTTATTGTCACCCACCTTGTTTCTGAATGTGTTGGGAGAAAGGTAGGATAGATCAGTGTTCCAAATAAATAAATAAATAAAGGCAATAAATGCACAAAAGGTGTTGACAGTTTGCTTGTGTGATCTTGCTCCCCACCCCCACCCCCAACACGTGGGTTCACCATGTGTGCACAGATAATTGGAAAAGGGTCAGTTTTGTTCAGATGGACTGCAACAGATAAACAGGAAGATTTATTGCCTTGTAGCAGCCCTACAAATGCAAAAATAGATTTGAAATCTCTAGGAACTGTTTGCAATGGATTCTGTAGTTCTTGAACATTACCCCACTTAGATTTGGGAAGTGAACAAGGGAGGGGGCACAGAAATCCACAACATATTTAGAGGAAAAATTGATCGCAAATTTTAATCCTATGTCGGTCCAGAAGTTTAGTTTGGCACAGAAGGTCAGTCAGAGAGTTAAGTGGAGTGGATACAACAGTGAACAATGCAAACTTAAACATCCACAGATGTGATCACTGAGCAGAAGAGAGTTTAAATTGTTGAAAATGTGATCACAAGGCATATTTATTTAGTGTTTGGATAGGACAGAGTAATGTGTGGTACAGAAATTTTTAAATCTTAAAAAGTCATTCCCATTTATTCCACTTCCTAAACCAGTGAAATGTTTTCTATATTACTTACACGGATGATATTCAACATATGTTTTAAATAGAGGGCCTACCTCAGTGGACCATAGCCTAGTTAAACAACATATGTTCCTTTCAGTTCAAATCAATATGGAAATATTGGCAGCTGTGCAGGGGACGCCTTTCCAATAAAAAGACAGTGGTTTTAGGGAAAAAAGAGATCTCTGTATGGGGGACAGATTTGCTTTTGTTTCGTTTCTCTTTGTAGGGAAGCTGGGGAGCATTCTGAATCTGTTTGTTTTTATATTTCTAATCCAGCCTCTGTTCCTATTATTTTAGAATATGCATGTATCATGTCTGAAGTGTTCCCAGAGAATAAAGAACTTGGCCATCTCAGATGTATATAATAAAGAAAAATTGGCTGTCACCTGGAAACCACCGCATCAGCCTCCTTCCCTTCCCAAGCATTGGCTAAGCTGCTATAATGACATGGAATGTTCACAAACAGTCCAACCACAGGAAGGAGTTAGTCAGATAATGACAACAAATAATGAAATGTTCACCAAAAAAACCAAAAGGTCAGTTTGCCCGGAGCAACATTTTCTTTCTAAAATAAGAGGTGATCTGAACCTACCTGGAAATCTGATCCTGGTTCCATGCTAGTTAGCTAGGTTACACAGTGGTGGGATAAAGGTGCTCAAGGTGTACTCAAAATCACTCTTTTCTTTGTGCAGTAATTTATATGTTCTAATCACTGACCCATGGAATGATGGCTTGTAGTGCTATTTATGGAAAGGGGTGCCAAGAGATAAATAAAGTTAAAGTTTATATATTCAGAACGGCCACCCAAATCCTATCACATGGATCTCTATTAGCAGGATTTAATTTCCATAGAAGTGTGCATGCATTTTAGCTTGACAAATCATCAACACCCAAAATTAAGATGAAGCCTTAATATAATCACACGTATTAGAAGTCCACTAGATTCATGTAACAGATGTTCACAGTGGAAACCAGTACAAAGTATGCGGCTTGCACTTACATATAAGGAAATGTGTCAAAAGAGATCCCACTGAAAGTAACATCTTAGGATGGTTAATGGCTGACACCATATGATCATAATGGTACAAAGCAGAGCGTGGTAGGCAGATGTTTTTAAACTTCCATAGCTAATAAAACTAAAGCCATCTATCCCCTTTAAGAAACCAGCTTATACTGTGAAATATCACAGTTAACAGTAACGAAGCATTGCCACAGAACATAAACAATTTGGAAATTTTGCCCTGACACAGATCCCCCAATTCAGAATACATAAGAGTTTCAGCCAGGCAGCAAGTTCCTTTCCTTCCACTTTAATTAACACCAACTGCCCTCAGCATTCTGTAACTTCTAGAGCATGCTTTGTCTTCAGCAGCTCACCTCAAATGGGGCAAGAAGACTTCCTCATTTACAAAACAACATTTTCCTATGTACCCCAAGATGCAGAAGCCTCTACCTGACCCCATTTTAAAGGTAAAGGTTCCCTTGCTCGAAAGTCAGTCGAATCCGACTCTAGGGTTGCGGTGCTCATCTCCGTTTCAAAGCTGAAGAGCCAGCGCTGTCCGAAGACATTTCCATGGTCATGTGGCCGGCATGACTAAACACCAAGGCACACGGAACGCTATTATCTTCCCACTGAAGTGGTACCTATTTATCTACTTGCAATTTCTTGCTTTTGAACTGCTAGGTTGGCAGGAGCTGGAACTAGAGATGGGAGCTCACTCCATCATGCAGCACCCGGGTCTCAAACTGCTGAACTACTGACCTTCCACAGCCTGCAGTTCAGCGTCTTAACCACTTGAGCCACCACAGCTTCCATTTTACTGCCCTAAAAATGAGCATTTAACTATTGAGTTTGCTATTACAGGGAACAAATTTGGGATCCATAAGGAGGAGGAGAGGAAGAAGAAGAGGAAGAGATTTGATTTATACCCCGCCCTTTACTCAGAGTCTCATAACAGCTTACAGGTTCATTTCTCTTCCGCTCCCCACAACAGACACCCTGAGAGAGCTCTTTCGAGAACTGCTTTTGAGAGAACAGTTGTGAAAGAATTTGTGACTGACCCAAGGTCACACTAGCAGCTGCATGTGGAGGAGTGGGGAATCAAACTCGGTTCTCCCAGATGTGAGCCTGCACTCCTAACCACTACGTCAAACTAGTTAGGAGGCGTTTCTACACCTTTCAAAAACATAAAAACATAAGACATGCCAATGTTGGATCAGGCCAATGGCCCATTCAGTCCAACACTGTCACACGGTGGCCAAAAATACAAGGTGCCATCAGGAGGTCCATCAGTGGGGCCAGGACACTAGAAGCTCTCCCACTGTTGACCCCCCCCCCCAAGCACCAAGAACACAGAGCATCACTTGCCCCAGAGTTCCTATCTATACCTTGTGGCTAATAGCCACTGATGGACCTCTGCTCCATATGCTTATCTAATTCCCTTTTGAAGCGGTCCATGCTTGTAGCCGCCACCACTTCCTGTGGCAGTGAATTCCAAGTGTTAATCACTCTTTGGGTGAAGAAGTACTTCCTTTTATCCGTTCTAACCCGACCGCTCAGCAATTTCATGGAGTGCCCACGAGTTCTTGTCTTGTGAGAAAGGGAGAAAAGTACCTCTTTCTCTGCCTGCTCTACCCCATGCATAATCTTATAAACCTCAATCCTGTATCCCTTGGGTGGCTCCTTATTGCATATCACTTTACTCCCCCATCCCTTGTAATGAATTCTGCTGCTTTCAACACTGTGAGGGCAAGAAGCAGCCTCAGTCTTTGTTACAGGGTTGCCAACCTCCAGGTGATGGCCGGAGATCAATCACTGTTATAGCTGACCTCCAAGCAGCCGAGATCAGTCCACCTGGAGAAAATTGACATTTTGGAAGGTAGATTCTATGGCATGATACCCCATTGAAGTCCTTCCCCACCCCAAATCCCACCGTCTTCAGGCTCCACCGCCCCCCAAAATTCTCCAGTTATTTCTCAACCCCGAGTTGGCAGCCCTAACCATCAAGCCACTTTGGGGGAATTCCTTTTTTAAAAAACAATGTACAATACTTCTCTACCCCCCTCAGATGTTCCTCCTAGTGTGCAAAAGCGTGAAGATCTGCAGGTGGCCTAGGATGGCCAGCTCTTGGTTGGGAACTTCCTAGAAATTTGGGGATGGAGCCTGGGGAGGGGTTCGGGGAGTGGAGGACATGATCAGGGATGTGATGCCATAGAGTCTGCCAGCTAGAGCTCTTTTCTCCCAGAGACCTAAATTCTGCAGGCTGGAGACCACTTGTAATTCCAGGAGAACCCCAGGCTCCACCAGGAGATTGGCAACCCTAAGATGGCCTCTCTCGTTAAAGCTGTGATGGGGTGGTTTCCACACAGGGATGGGCTTGTGTGGTTTCCCTGCTGCTAGTGCAGCCATGACTATAGTGCAACAACAATGGGCCTTCCACATAGCAGGTTTCCTTTCAGTTTCTCTGCCCCAGTCTCCCAACAGCAGCCATCCTTATTTCCCTGGGCCACTGGAGTTTTTCGATATTTTTTAAAATCAGCAATTAAATAGCATTACATTGATATTATATTATAACAGTATGTCTATCAGGCTCTTTGAATTCCCAGCTTCCTTTTTGTTAAAATAGGTCTCTAGCCCTAGTTGCTGAGATGTCTTTCCCCTTATATCATGGCAACCAAAGGGGCTAAAAACTTACTTTTTAAAAAAAAATGAAAACTGGGAATTCAGAAAAACTGTTAACACGTGTTGTTATAACAGTATATTTATGTAACAATATTCCGTTACTGATTTTAATCCCCCCATGCCAGGGGAAGGAAATGGTTAACATGGAACAGAGTCAGTGAAAATGACTGCCATGTTAGTGTAGTAGTAGTAGTAGTAGTAGTAGTAGTAGTAGTAGAAGAAGTAGTAGTAGTAGTAGTAGTAGTAGTAGTAGTAGTAGTAGTAAAATTTATTTTGTAACCATTGGCCATTACAATTTAAAATTTAAATTTAAACAATATACAAATTAAACAATTTACAGCACTGGAATTTGAATTAGATTTAATATAGTAACCTCTAAAATCTGCATATTCAGTGTTTAAATTAATTAAAATCTTAAATACAGATACCCATCTCCAGAAACACATACACAGCCTCAAACATTGCCATTTAAGTGAGAAAATCCAAATCTTTCTCAACATTTTGCAGCAAACAGGTTGGATAATGACCAGGGGAAAAAGCTGATGATGTGGAGAGGCGGGGGGGGACCTCTTCCCCAAGAAGCACTGGACCTGGGGCAGATAACCTATAAGCCAGGCACTCAACACCATTTTTGGTATGGAGTCAAATATCAAGTGGTCCTGTAAGGAACTGGGTATAGAACAATAAAAAGCTAAGTAATTCACCTCACCCCATCCCAATTTCTCCTTCCAGAATTCTATTCTGGGGTTTGAGCACCCCAATGTCTCTACATACAGTTGTATATGAAGCATAAAAATGACTGAAACTATCTGCACTTTGCTGTGGATCAGCTGAATACACAACCAAACTGTGAGTAACTAGGGGACAGTTGTGGTGTTAGTGGTCTCTGCTTTGTACTCTGAGTTTACTTATATCAAAAAGTCCAGTACTGTATCATTGCTGCAGCATTGCAAACATACATAAAACTGCAGAGAAAGCCTGATTTCTACTGCAGAGTCCCATTTTGCCTCCCCTGCGAGCAATCGATGTGGAAAGGCGGGGGGAGAAAACCCACTGCTGGGCTAAAAGTGTAGTGTACCTATTACAGCTTTTCACTTGTGAAGACCGTAATTGGACTTTGATTTTCCTATCCGGCTCCTGGATCTTAGTATCTGCTGGTACTTTGCTAAAGGCCAGAGTTTAGGAGAAAGGGCCTATAATTGTAAACAGCAACTCTGGCAAACATCCACTAGATGTCAGTCATGCAGTTCAGCATCAATTTACATCTGTAATAAAAATGGACACACAGCACTTTTAGATCTGAAAAAACAACAAACAACAATCCCTGGTAATGCATCCTTAATTCTGCAAGCATCCAACAGGGCCACCTCAACATCCCCATTGCAAAAGATCTTTGCTGGATCACATAAAGTTGACTGCAGCTTTTTCGTTTGTTCACAACAATAAGCTTTTCCCCTACGCCCCTGAAGAGATGTCTGTCTTAATGTACAGTAGATGTAATTGACCTGGAAAATCAGTGATCCCTTTACTTTATATTCCCATACTCAGCTGCCCTGAGCCCTGCTTGGTGGGGAAAGGAGTGGGATAAAAGTCTAATAAATAAGTCATTAAATACATATTCTGAAAGTATAGAACTTTCAGAAATAAATAGTATTCAAAAGGTAGTGAGGGGATGAGCATCAAAAGAGATGGGGGGGGGGGAATCACTTTCAAAGCAAGACTCAGTACTTGGCCATCCCAAGTCCCACAAAATAGCAGAGAATCCACACAGCCCAGCCCCAGAATGGGTTCTCAGCTGCCATATAGCTGGCACTGGTCACAGGTAAGGTCTATGGAATAGAGTTGCCAACCTCCAGGTGGAGCCTGGTGATCTCCCAGAAGTACAACTGTTCTTTAGACAAAAAGATTGATTTTCCTAGATAAAATGGCTGCTTTGGAGGATGGGCTTAATGCGCCTAGTGCCATGAAGGGCTGCCAAGTCCCCATTGGCACCACCTGGAGTAGGGGCAGGGGGAAAAATACAAATAAAATGGCCACTAGGACAATGGTGTGATGTCACTTCTAGGGAGAACCTCTCTAGCCAGTTTGGTGTAGTGGTTAAGTGCGTGGACTCTAATCTGGGAGAACCGGGTTTGGTTCCCCACTCTAATCTGGGAGAACCGGGTTTGATTCCACTTGCACCTGGCTGGATGACCTTGGGCAAGCTGTAGTTCTGATAAGAGCTGTTCTTGAAAAAGAGCAGTTTCTGTCAAAAGCTCTCTCAGCCCCACCTACCTCACAGGGTGTCTGTTATGGGGAGGGGAAGGGAAAGGAGTTTGTAAGCCGCTCTGAGACACCTTTGGGTAGTGAAGGGCGGGGTATAAATCCAATCTCTCCTCCTCCTCCTCCTCCTCCTCCTCTTCTTCTTCTTCTTCTTCTTCGAAGTGCTGGAAATGCTGTGGTTTTATGAATCTAGCCCTGGTTGTATGGATTTAGCTCTGTGGTTTAATGGCTCTATGAAAACTCTATGGCCCTTCTGGGTTTTCCCTGGAAGTAACATCATGCCAATGTCCCCTCTCCAGTTTCCCACCGGTTGCCAGGCTTTTCCTGACAACCCTACTACAGAGATGCTTAAAGGATGCAGCATGAACAGAAGAGACAGAGACAGAATGCAGTGCAGGTGAGTAGAGCCAGACATTTTTTTTCATAAAACACAATGGACATGTACGTTGTTTTCATCAGAAACATCTGAGTAATTTTGATAAGACAAAAGAGGTGCCACAAGCACCTACATATAGATTTCCTATTACTCCCTCACGTCATCCAGCCCCAAACATAAAAAGAAATCACATGACTTGCTCAGTTCTATGGGCTTCATCCTGCTGGTCTGTAAAGATTGTTCCTCAAGTAAAATATCTGAGGAACTTCGGGGAAAGCCCAGACTTTAGGTGAGACCAAATACATTTATCTCAGGGGGGACCTTTCACACATTTCTAGTTGTAAGATTATATGCCCCTTCCTTCTGATTCCCTGTTTTGTGGTACAGCATGGAAAATAGTCTCATATTCATACTTAAATAAAGTGCCTTGATAGTGAGACCATAATGTTTTGGCTTCCCTTTCAGCAATTTAAATACATGAGATTACAAATGTCAATATTTTATGTTTTGAAAACATTTAAAAGTGTGAATTACTGTGAACATAGACTGTTAAAAAAATCTGACTCTTGTACACTACACTTAATCTTAGCCAAAAGACCGAGAATCTGACTCTTGTACAACCCTGTGTACAGAAAACAAAACTCCTATATTTGGGGGTGGAATTTTCATTCTGCCTGAAGTAAATTGCAATTCTTTAAATCTGTTCTTGTCTAGTGTTACTTGTTGTATTTCAGTTGGAAGAACACAGCAGCTACTTTGTACACAACTTGAAAACTAAGGTACTTAGGAAGGGATTTTTGTTATTTAATTTAAAAAGCCTATGGGAAATGGCTATATTACCACTACAACTGTACCATTCATTTCATCCAAATAATGTTATTACATTTAATATTTGGGGGAAACCTTGTTGCTTCTAACACTGAGGATTTCCTCCCTTATTCCTAAAATGTTCATTTGTTTATATCCCGCTAAAGCAGCTTATCCCTGACCTGGAAAGCCCAGGTTAGCCTGATAGATCTCAAAAGCTAAGAAGGGTCGACCCGGCTAGAATCTGGATGGGTGACACAGAGGCAGGCAACGGCAAACAGCCTCTGAACGTCTCTTGCCTTGAAAACCCTCTGTGGTTGCCATAATTTAGCTGTGACTTAATGGCCAAAAAAAAACAAAAAAAAAGCAGCTTACAACATCATTCTCCCTTTCTCTGTTTTATCCTCACAACAACAGTAATAAATAATTATCATATGGCATTGTGTGTATTATAGCCAGGAGATCTAAGATTGTCTGACAGCCTTAGGTTCTAGCTCTTCAGCATTCTGTACCGCTAGGTGATGAGCTGGACTTATTTCGGGGGGCTGGTAGCACTCTGAAAGAGCTGTGACTGACCCAAGATCACCCATCTGGCTTCATGTAAAGGAGTGTGGACTCGAACCCAGATTCGAGTCCATCGCTCTTAACCACTACACCACGCTGGCTCTTTCCTCACAACAAATCTATCAGGTAGCTTAGGCTGAGTGTGTGTAACTTGCCCAAAGTCATCCAGCAAGGTTCCATTGGAGAATGGGGATTCAAACCTGGGTGTCCCACATCCAAGTCTGACAGCATCACTACATGGGTCTGATTATTGCACTTTGGCGTTGCTAAGCTGTTTTTCTCTGCTGAATCACAATTTTTATAAAAAACTCCAACAATATGGCATTGTGTGTATTATAGCCAGGAGATCTAAGATTGTCTGACAGCCTTACGTCCTAGCTCTTTAGCATTCTGTACCACTAGGTGATGAGCTGGACTTATTTTGGGAGGGCTGAGAGCACTCTGAAAGAGCTGTGACTGACCCAGCTGGCTTCATGTGGAGGAGTGTGGACTCAAACCCAGATTCGAGGCCATCGCTCTTAACCACTACACCACGCTGGCTCTTTCCTCACAACAAATCTATCAGGTAGCTTAGGCTGAGTGTGTGTGGCTTGCCCAAGGTCATCCAGCAAGGTTCCATTGGAGAATGGGGATTCAAACCTGGGTGTCCCACATCCAAGTCTGACAGCATCACTACATCATGCACCAGATAACAGAAGGAGCCCTGACTCCAAGCTCAGAGTGTGTTGTACTGTGTACATATGGCCTTCTGTGCGTGCAGGCCCCTTCATTCTTGTTAAAAGCAGAGCTCGATCCACATATTTAGGAACACATATGTGGATTTCATTTATCCATTTTTAAACATTTTGCCTTTTTTTCCCCAGCAAATGGGGTGTCCTCTGGTTTTGCAGAAATCTGTACCCAAACCCTGAAGATTGTTTGATCCACATGGGGAGACTATCCTTGGCTAAAAGATGCCTAAACTACTGCAGGGTAGATGAAATTATGTGCTCCTGTCCCTAAAGAGCTCACAACTGAAGTTTTACCAGGAATTTATGAACAATGAGAGGACACTGACGCCCAGGTTCAGATATTATGTGAAGATATGAGGACACCCCTAACCTTTATCTCCCTCTGCATCTTCCTGGTAAGGTGTAGTCAAGAAAAGCAAGTGAAATAACATAATCAAATTGACATTTACTGACTGTTAAGGAAAACTTTCTCTGTACATATTCAGAGGCACTTTTATTATTTTAAGTGCTCTGCCAGGGAAGGCTGTAGGGGTGAAATGAACTCTTATCCGAATTAACCCAAGTCTGCACAACTGTAGCTCTGCTAACAGATGAATGTTTCCTTATGTTTGTTTCCCCCATCCATTGCAAACAAAAACATATAGTTTGCATTTTGTTAATGACTTTTGCCTTGATTTAGATGTCATGTAAATTGCGAGGTTTGAAAATCTGATGAGGGTTGTTTTTTGTGGGAAGGGTTTTGTTGTTTTTTTTGAACCCTTGAATATCAGACCATAATTGGCAAGGTGGGAGCTGCTGAGTGCTGGTCCCTTTAGAATGCCTGGCACTGAGCTCTTTTGTAAATCTGACCTCACTCCTCTAAATTGTTATCCCAAGAAAGCTTTGCATCCCTTCAGTGTAATCATTAGGTTACAACAATTCCTAGCAGCAAAGCATGATGCAACTCGATACGCTGTACCATCTGCAGGCAGCACTGGAACAAAGCAGACAGTTGTCATCCGAGGCCCCGATTCAGAAAAAGAAATCACCAACTAGGAGAGTGCTTGTGAGGGTGCTCTGCTCCTAGCACATGTTGCTTAACTGTATTCATTCCACTGCAGCCTATATTTCTACAGCGGCATTCAATTTCAGGTGTGTGAGCCTATGGAGATGATCATTTAACCATCATTTCTGCCTTCCATTTTACCATGCCTAGGCCATTAGTGTGTGTTAACGTTCTCTTTACCACTTGGCAGGATGATACAGAAGAAAAGAAGAAGAAGAAGAAGAGAAGAGATTGGATTTATAGCCCACCCTTCACTTGGAGTCTCAGAGCGGCTTACAAACTCCTTTCCCTTCCCCTCCCCACAACAGACACCCTGTGAGGTGGGTGGGGCTGAGAGAACTCTGACACAAACTGCTCTTTTTCAAGGACAGCTGTGCCAGAACCTGTGACTTACCCAAGGTCACATCAGCAGGTGCAAGTGGAGGAGTGGGGAATCAAACCCGGTTCTCCCAGATTAGAGTCCGCGCACTTAACCACTACACCAAACAAACCCTATCCTGAATAAAGTTTGTAATATGAAACAAACAAAAAAATAGACTGAGCTGGATCTCGGAAGCTAAGCAGGGTCATCCGTGGTTCATAG
Source organism: Gekko japonicus (assembly GCF_001447785.1). Lineage (NCBI taxonomy): Eukaryota > Metazoa > Chordata > Lepidosauria > Squamata > Gekkonidae > Gekko > Gekko japonicus. The sequence continues at coordinate 487,897 of NW_015169792.1, forward strand.
TTAGATGGGAGACCACCAAGGAAGTCCAGGGTCACTATGCAGAGGAAGGCAATGGCAAACCACCTCTGTTAGGCTCTTGCCTTGAAAACCCTATAGGGTTGCCATAAGAAAGCTGTGACTTGATAGCACTTTACACAAACACATCCAGAAATGAGAGAGCTCACATCAGGGTATGGAGTCAAGGAAGTAGGTTTCTAATAACATGTGTTTCACTTTGTTTTTTATAATATCTCTTTATTTGTATTTAATACATTGAACACACACACACACAAACAAACAAGAACATTTAAAAAGAAAAAAAAAACCAACAAAACAAAAACAAAAACACAACAGGTTCCAACTTCGTTAACAAAATCAGATTGCAGACAGGTTCCAACTTTTCTCAGAATATATACATTATACTATCATACCTTATTTACCATAACCATTGAATGCTATTCTATTCAATATTTACAAGTATCTATTCGTAGTCATTCCAATCATATCAAACCAAGCTGAGCTATTTTCTCTCTTTCAACCACCTGTAAAAATTAAACCAATATTTATCAAAATTTTCATATCCTTTATCTTGTAAAATAAATGTTAGTTTCTCCATCTCCACCACATCTAATATTTTGGCGATTACATCTTCTCTAGTAGGGGTTTCCTCATTTTTCCACTTACTAGCGTACGAAATTCTGGCTTTGTTTTTCACTTTGTTTTTTAATCTTTTCCTAGTTGTCCTCCTCTGGAAATCTTTGGGTTTTTGACATTTTGCTGCCAGGGCGAGCCAAATGGGGAGGCGAGGGGGATAAAATCCTGGGAGCCTGGTGACCTTGGAATAGACAAGTCATGTGATTTGTTTTCATATGACGTTTGGGTAGGGTCTGGCTGATGTGAGGCTCAGTGGTAGAACATCTGCTTGCCACGCAAAAGATCCAGGCTTCAGTCCCCGGCACCTCCAGTTAACAGGTAGTAAATGATGTGACAGGCCTCTGCCTGAGACGGAGAGCCATTGCCAGCCAGAACAGACAATACGGACCTTGATAGACCAGTGGTCTGGCTCAGTGTAAGGCAACTTCACATGTCATGTGAGGAGCAGCCCAGGGTATTTCTTTGCAGCCCTTTCTCTTCTGTTCTCTCTTGTTTCTGTACTTATTCTTTTGTTGTTGTGTGCCTTTGCGCCTTCTCCCTTTTCAGCCAGCATTGTGGCTGTGGAACAGGTACCATGGTGGTGACTTTGGCATCTTGTAGACAGTGACATTATTACTGAGAAGTTACATCAATCATCTCTTATGCCCGACATAGACATTTTTTTTTGGTCCAAGTGCCAAAATAAATCCCACCTTATCTACCTGTGAAGATAGATATGCTGGCAAATGAAAGCAGGAAGGAGAGGTTAGGGTTGTTCTTGGCCAGACACACTGGGAGCAACTTGAGCCACTTGGTGCTGCCAGTGCCTCAGGGGGCTTGCCTTGGTTTCTGACTGGAGAATATGTCCTTTATACATATTCTGGCATGATACCGTTTGGCATGTTTGCAGGGGTTGCCTGTTCCTGCATTGTGACCTAAACATATTGTATACCTGAGGTCTCCAATCTTTCTGAGCCTGTGGGCACCTCTGGAATTCTGACACAGTGTGGTGGGCACAGCCACAAAATGGCTGTTGCAAGAGGCGGAGTCAGCCACAAAATGGCTTCAACTGCTTACTTTCGTTCGGTCATACAATGAAGATAGGGTTGCCAAATTAAATTTGCTTACCGGCGGGGGAGCGTCTTCTGGCTCCGGGAGCCAGCTGGGGATGCACGCGCACGCCGCCGGAACATCACCGGAAGTGACGCACGACGTAGCACGCTGGGGGCGTGGCCAAGATCGTCGGGGGAAAAACCATATGGTTCCACCCACGCCTATCTGCCCCCCCCCAACGTGCCCTACGTCGTGCGTCACCTCTGGTGACGCAGCTTCGGGGGGCGGGGTTTCCCCCGGGGCCGATTTTCGTCACATCGGAAATTGGCCCTCCAAAGCGGGGGATTCCCCGCCCCCTGGGCCCATTTGGCAACCCTAAATGAAGATCCTTGTGCTGAATGGCAGCTGCCACCAAAGCGGCATTTTAAAGAATCTGCACAGCTGATCCCATCTTCAGTGGCCAGTCAGATGTCTTGCTGAGCAAAAGCTCCGCCTGGTCCCTCCCACTTTCTAAAAACACTTGACAGGCACCAGGAAAGGTGTCAGGAAAGATGTCAGGCACCACACTGGAGACCCCTGTTGTGGACCTTTGTCATGCGTTGTTTATGTGTTATTTTATTCTTCAGATCTTGAGAGTAGGGATCAGCCCCTGGGCCAAAGCAATACTGTCAGTCTCCCCCAGTTGTTAACACAGAGCATGTGAAAGAAGCCATGCCTGTGGCCATGGAACCTGAAGGAAGACCCGTTCTGGAAATGAACGCCTGGCCTGCCGCTTTCCACCTTTCCATAAGATTAGTTGTTTTACGATCTGAGTACTCCCCACTTTTTTAAAATTTAAAATACTCCTGTACTTGCCTTTTTAAAACAAGCTGCCCCTTCTTGGAGCCATGTCCCATCCATCCCTAGACTTTCTCTCTTTACAAATGTTTGAGAGTAGCGTGCTTCTGTTCCCCAGCATGACAGTTACATCTCTCCAGGGGTATTAAAAAGATAACTGGTGAAATTGATGGAGCAGCGCAACGACGTCTTTCTTCATGTTCTTTCCATCCCAAGAGGACAGGATATATAAAAAATTTGGAGAAGAACCATGCAAAGGAAAAAAGACAGGGTTTGTACTTCAGAAGGTATTGTGGAGAAGCCTTGAGTTTCTACATATCTTGAGCATATTGCCGTCTTGTTTTCGTGTTCTCCACAACTATTAGAGCTAGTGTGTGTGTTTAAAAAAAAAGACAATGAAAGATGATATTCTTGGGATTTTAACAGGTGCCTGTTTAGCTACACACAAACATCCTGGGAATATGTGCTGTCCACAGGCTGCATCTTAGCTCTCCATGCCCTAGGGCATGCTATGGATTTTCTATCATTGAGCTGTTTGCTTGAATGCATATCCTTTCTTCACAGTATTTGGAGACAGCGGCTATAAATGGGAGCAAAAAGGAAATTCATGCTGAGTGGCTGATATTGAGCACTGCCTATTGGAATCCCAAGACTGTGCATGGGAAAATGCCATTCTTTTACATAGATGTGTACAATATGGCTAATCAGGAGATCCAAGGACTCAAATGCTGTGCTTCAGAATCACACCAAAGTACACGGAGATGGCAGATTTTCCACTGTCAGCTTCAACCATACATCTGGTGAAATGGGCTCTAGTTCACAAATTTTATGACACATTTTTGAGGGCTGAGTTCAGAGCTACCCTTGCATGAGTTGAAAACACTTCCACATGGCCCTGACCTGGATAGCTCAGGCAAGCCTGATCTCGTCAGATCTGGGAAGCTAAGCAGGGTCAACGCTGGCAAGTACTTGGATGGGAGACCTCCTTTGAATACCAGAAGGGGGGCAGGCTTTATTCAGCCACCTCTCTGAAGAACCTCCAGATCCTCCAGTAGGGGTCAGGCATCAGAGGTCACCAGCGCTATTTTTGGGCAGGAACGCACAGGAACGGAGTTCCGGCTGGCTCCTGAGTTGGCCACACCCAGCAGGAACTCATTAGCATAACAGGCCACACCCAACAGCAGAAACTCATTAGGATTGGCTACATTAGGGATGTGTGGCCTAACATGCAAAGGAGTTCCTGCTACAAAAAAAAAAGCCCTGGGTTTTGACAACAAACAAGGTAAACAGAATAAGAAGCAAACGGTGGGTGTGGCTGGATGACCAGATTTCTGGTAACATGGGGGTGTGGCCTAATATGCTAATGAGCTGTGCTGTCAGGGGCATGGCCTGTTATGCTAATGAGTTTCTGCTGTTGAGTGTGGCCTGTTATGCTAATGAGTTTCTACTGGGCTTTTTCTACAAAAAAAGCCCTGGAGGTCACCATAACTTCCAGGTGCATACACACTCACATGTACACACGCACACAGACACACACATGCACATATAAAAATGCAAAAAAGAAAAAGAAAGAAAACACTTCCACATGTACAGGGGAGGGGGTGTTCTGTCTTTGACAGCAGAGAGCTGAAAGCAGACTTCAGGGTCCGCACAGTAACTGGAAGCAGAGTACTGAAGTCAAGGTTCAAGCTGGTCCAGGATCATAGCACAGAAACGTAACTTGCCATGTCAACTCGTTGTACCAGTAAGGCTGCAGTCACACACACTAAATATACTGCTTTCAATCCACTTTCAATGCATGTTCCAACTGGATTTTGCCAGTTCACACAACAAAAATCCAGTTACAAAGTGGACTGAAAGTGGACTGAAAATGGATTATTTTGTATGTGTGACCACAGCCTATGGTTCTCTGCTTAACCCAGAGCTTAAGTAGTCCAAAGAGGGCTTGATCCTCGGCTTGATCTGGCCTTGGCTTGATTGAGACCTGATGCTTTGAAGCGGTTTATGCATTTAGGCAGGGATCTGGCTCAGGTGTTGGAACACAGGCCAAAAATTTGGTGCTTCATTGCCATTGAACTGCCTCCTCATGGGCTTGCTGGGGAGGAGGAACATGAGAAACTGGTGGTCCAGGATCTGGTCCTATGAGGCAGGGGGATGGCTGACCTGGAGTCTGGCATGCTGGCAGCACCATCTAGAGCTGAGCCTTCTGGGGTAGGTCCTTTGACAGAGACCTCAGAATCCAAGGGATCTGGGTTTGGAGGCTGTACAGTGGTGTTGGGTGTCCCCTGAGTTTCCTGATCATCTCCCAGGATGGTCACTGGTTCATCCTGGTTCTTGTCAGAGGAGTTCCTATGTCTGGGTCTGGCCCAGAGGGAATCCTGACAGGGGGTGTTCTACAATTTCCACAGATTTTCCATTCTCACGTCATCCTTGCATCCTAAAATGAGAGAGTTCTGTTCATGAGAGTCTCCTGGCTCAGGAGCAGCTTTTCAGGAAGCCCAAGGGACTGCAGAAGACCTTTGCTTTTTTTCAGGGCAGGTTTGTGTCGCTCAAAACTATCTGTTGTCCTAGTTATTCATCTTGGATTCTCTAACTGAATCCCCCTGCTTCTATGGTAGACCCCACCATGTACTACCATTACATTATGCGCTGATGTGCTCTAAGCTCTATTGAGATGTCTTACTAAGGCTCAGAAAGTCTGGAATCTACATACTTGTGGGCAGTGCTCCCTCTAAGCTGTGGAGTCTTGTGAGCAAAAATTCTACTTTCTGAGCTGCTGGCATTAAAGTTGTGAGTGAGTGACTACTGCATAAATTAGTTTGCTCTGGAGCGAAGACAAAAATGTGTGAGCTGGAAGCTAAAAAATTGTGAGTTAGCTTACACTTACTCAGCTTAGAGGGAACACTGCTTCTGGGACTGCTTCCTCTGGTATGTCCCCCCAAAAGCATTGTGCTTGGCAGATAACAACCTATGGGTGATCCCCAGCCCAAAAAATGTTCAGCCCTGGCCCTGCCTGGTGGAACTCTCTGCCAAATAGCATTCACAGCCAGTGGGACCTGGTGCAGTTCCGCAGGGCTTGCAAGGCAGAGATGTTCCGCCAAGCTTTCGGTTGAAGACAGAGAAGGGTACCATCTTGTCTGGCACCCCCCTTGCCTCCCCTTTTAAATCCCGCCTCCACTTTCTCTCTCTTCTTCTTTCCATCTATGAGGCAGTGACAATTGTTGGAAGCTGTTTTATCATGGTGTGATATGCTGTTGTTTGTTGTTGTTCATCACTCAGGGGTGAATGATTCACAAATCTAAGTTATAAATCAATCAATCAATAGTTAGTTTACTTTAATAAACAGCAAATTCACATCCTACATCACCAATCACTTTAGAACTAGCAAAAAAAATATCACAGAATCCTTCAACTAGGGCATCGCTATGCGAGGAGCACATCCCCTTCAATCTATGGAACTAGTTGTCTGGCTCCTTGGAATTTGGTTTTAATTTCAGCAAGAAAGTGGCAGCCTTTCCTGATTCATTCCTATTGTTCGTCGGTCATTTGAAGACTGGTGCTTGGCTTACAACTCGGCATCTTCCAAGTAATTCTTCCCTCTCTGCTTTGCTCTTTCTATCAGGCACTGTCAGACTCACTTCAGTGGCTCAGCTTGCTCTTGATCCTATTACACCGAGAGGCAGCCCATCGGAATGTTCACAGCGCCGGCTGGCCTTACTGTTTTACAAGCTATTGATTGCAAGTCATTGTTTCAGCGGTGTGATGCCGCTGGCCTATCCAATGAAAGGAAGAGACAGGCTGGGTGGACAGAGCTATCAAATAAACTCCCTTCCACATGTTCAGACTTCTGATGTCTGCTTGACTGGAGACAGGTGACCCTTTCTTTTCACAGACTTGGATTGTTTGAAATAGGATGGGAATTGGCTGCAGGTCTATACGCTTGTCCCTCTGTCACCTCTAGTAAGCAGATTCTGCAAGTTTTTTGTATCGCTTCAAAACTTGCAAAAGCTCTTTGACCAGAGATGGGGCAAAAGAAATGCGTATGCACACCGGCGGGAGCAAAGCCTCTCTCAAACTGCTTTAAACTCTTTTTAAAAATATTGTCTGGCTCTTAGGTTTTTGTCCCAGTTTGAATAACAGCATTGCACAGTTATTTCCCCTCATATGACTGATGAATAACTGGAATTTTCCCACCTAGTGTGCTTTATGCAGAATGCATTGTTAATCTTTGTTTAAAAAAAATGGGCAGTGATATATGCACTCCTAGTTGTTCAAAATATCACATGGCGGAATAAAAGCAGTTGCTGCTAGTCAAAGCCACCAACCTATATAGAAACATGTCAGAGAAGTTATTAGATTTTTAAAATCCCTCAAATGGGCAAATAACACAGGAAAAATTGTGCCACTTGGGTCCCTTGATGGTGGATTGAAACATCATATATGTGATTTTGAACCAAAGAGCATGCTCATAAAGTTATAAGGCCCCTATCTTGCTAATTTCTGTTGTAACAAAAAGCCAAAACAGCCAAAATATTAGAAATCTATGATCAGATCTCCCTTTACTAGCAGATTTCGTTCAGGACCACAGAGTTGGGCAAAGAGGGATTTACTCTTCCCACCCACCCACCCCACATGAGAGGCTGAGAAGTGGTAGTTGACTAGTATCTGGGATGCCCAGGTTTGAATCCCTAGTCTTCCAGAGATGTTTACTCAGTTTAACTTGGGCCAATTGTTCTCTCTCAGTATAACTTGCCTTGCAGGATTGTTGTAGTGAGGATGTAATGGAGGAGAGGAGAATGATGCCATAAGGTGTTTTGGGTCCCTATAGGGGGGGAAAGTGGGGTATGAACAAACAAATAAATATGCCTTTCTCTGATTTTAATTGTCCACCTGGAGGTCCTATTTACAGGAAGAGAAATCATTTGCTGCAGCCATGCTGGCCGGCCAGCCACTGCGTCACTATATTCTCTATGGGTATGTCAGCAGACCCCCCTCATGGATCACTGCCTTGTCGTGGCGAGGGGGCTTGCGCAGTTCAATGAAGCTGTGGGCTATGCTGTGAAGGGCCACCCAAGACGGACAGGCCACAGCAGAGAACTCAGACCAAGCGTGATCCACCTGGAGAAGGAAATGGCAACCCACTCCAGTATTTTTGCCAAGAAAACCCCATGGACAGTATCAAAAGGCTAAAAGATATGACGCCGGAAGATGAGCCCCTCAGGTCGGAAGGTGTCCAATATGCTACTGAGGAAGAGCAGAGGACAAGTACAAGTAACCCCAGAAAGAGTGAAGCGGCTGGGCCAAAGCCGAAAGGACCCTCAGTTGTGGATGTGTCTGATGGTGAAAGGAAAGTCCAATGCTGCAAAGAACAATACTACATAGGAACCTGGAATGTAAGATCTATGAATCAAGGTAAGCTTGACGTGGTCAAAAATGAGATGGCAAGACTGAACATCGATATCCTAGGAATCAGTGAACTAAAGTGGACAGGAATGGGCGAATTTAACTCAGAAGACCATTATATCTACTACTGTGGCCAGGAATCTCGTAGAAAAAATGGTGTGGCCTTTATAGTCAACAAGAGAGTGCAAAAGGCAGTACTGGGATACAATCTCAAAAATGACAGAATGATTTCTGTCCGATTCCAAGGCAAACCATTCAACATCACAGTAATCCAAGTCTATGCCCCAACCACTGATGCAGAAGAGGCTGAAGTAGACCGGTTCTATGAAGACCTACAACACCTCCTAGAACTAACACCAAAAAATGATGTCCTCATCATCATAGGGGACTGGAATGCTAAAGTAGGAAGTGAAAAGGTAACTGGAATAACAGACAAGTTTGGCCTTGGAAAGCAAAATGAAGCAGGGCAAAGGTTAACAGAGTTTTGTCAAGAGAACACACTGGTCATAGCGAACACCCTTTTCCAACAACCTAAGAGGCGACTCTACACATGGACATCACCAGATGGGCAACACCGAAATCAGATTGACTATATAATTTGCAGTCAAAGATGGAGAAGCTCTATCCAGTCAGTAAAAACAAGACCTGGAGCTGACTGTGGTTCAGATCATGAGCTACTCATTGCAAAATTCAGACTTAAACTGAAGAAAATCGGGAAAACCATGAGGCCATTCAGGTTTGACCTAGATCACATCCCTGATGAATATACAGTAGAGGTGAAGAATAGATTCAAGGGTCTGGATTTGATAGATAGAGTGCCTGAAGAACTATGGACGGAGGTTCGTGACATTGTACAGGAGGCAGCAATCACCACCATACCAAAGAAAAAGAAATGCAAGAAAGCAAAATGGCTTTCTGATGAGGCTTTACAAATAGCAGAGGAAAGAAGGAAAGCGAAAGGCAAAGGCGAAAAGGAAAGATTTACCCAACTGAACGCAGATTTCCAGAGAACAGCAAGGAGAGATAAGGAGGCCTTCCTGAATGAACAGTGCAAAGTAATAGAAGAAAACAATAGAATGGGAAGGACTAGAGATCTCTTCAAGAAAGTTGGAGAAATCAAGGGAGCGTTCCATGCAAAGCTGGCCATGATAAAGGACAAAAACGGTAGGGACCTAACAGAAGCAGAAGAGATTAGGAAAAGATGGCAAGAATACACAGAAGAACTATACAAGAAAGACCTCGATGTCCTTGACAACCACGACGGTATAATCACTGACCTCGAGCCAGACATCCTGGAATGTGAAGTTAAATGGGCCTTAGAAAGCATTGCTAACAACAAAGCTAGTGGAGGTGATGGTATTCCAGCTGAGCTATTCAAAGTCTTAGAAGATGATGCTGTTAAAGTGCTGCACTCCATTTGCCAGCAAATTTGGAAAACGCAACAGTGGCCACAGGATTGGAAAAGATCAGTATACATTCCAATCCCAAAGAAGGGCAACGCCAAGGAATGTTCAAACTATCGCACAATTGCACTCATATCACACGCTAGCAAGGTCATGCTCAAGATCCTACAAGCTAGGCTTCAACAGTACGTGGATAGAGAACTACCAGAAGTACAAGCTGGGTTTCGAAGAGGTAGAGGAACTAGAGATCAAATTGCCAACATTCGCTGGATTATGGAGAAAGCAAGAGAGTACCAGAAAAATATCTACTTCTGCTTCATTGACTATGCTAAAGCTTTTGACTGTGTGGATCACAACAAACTATGGCAGGTCCTTAAAGAGATGGGAGTACCAGACCACCTCACATGTCTCTTGAGAAACCTGTATAAGGGCCAAGAAGCGACAGTTAGAACCGGATACGGAACAACTGATTGGTTCAGCATAGGAAAAGGAGTACGACAAGGATGTATACTGTCACCTTGCTTATTTAATATATATGCAGAGTACATCATGCGAAATGCTGGCCTGGATGAATCACAAGCGGGAATTAAGATTGCTGGGGAAAAGATCAACAACCTCAGATATGCAGATGATACCACTCTAATGGCTGAAAGTGAAAAGGATCTAAAGAGCCTCTTGCTCAGAGTAAAAGAGGAGAGCGCAAAAGTGGGCTTGAAGCTCAACATCAAAAAAACTAAGATCATGGCATCCGGCCCCATCACTCCTTGGCAAATAGAAGGGGAAGTCGTGGAAGTAGTGACAGACTTCACGTTCCTGGGATCCCAGATCACCGCAGACTGTGACTGCAGCCATGAAATTAAAAGACGCCTGCTCCTTGGGAGGAAAGCGATGGCGAACCTAAACAGCATGATAAAAAGTAGAGACATCACCCTGCCAACAAAAGTCCGCATGGTCAAAGCAATGGTATTCCCAGTAGTCATGTATGGCTGCGAGAGCTGGACTATAAGGAAGGCCGAGCGCCGAAGAATAGATTCTTTTGAACTATGGTGCTGGAGAAGACTCTTGAGAGTCCCTTGGACTGCAAGAAGAACAAATCAGTCAATCCTCAAAGAAATCAACCCTGACTGTTCCCTGGAAGGCCAGATAATGAAACTGAAGCTCAAATACTTTGGCCACCAAATGAGAAGGGAGCACTCACTGGAGAAGACCCTGATGCTGGGAAAGATTGAAGGTCAAAGAAGACGGGGACGGCAAAGGATGAGATGGTTAGACAGTGTCATCGACGCAACGAACATGAAATTGAGCCAACTTCAGAGGACGGCGGAAGACAGGAGAGCCTGGCGGGAGATGGTCCATGGGGTCGCGAAGAGTCGGACTCGACTGTGCGACTGAACAACAACAATGTCAGCAGACAAAGTCAGTGGGTTCAGAGCATTTTCTGACTGTAACCAGGGTAGCCTCTATAGCAACCACACCGCTGTAGTCAGTAGAGGTGTTGTATGGAGGCAGTGACACTATGATGGACAGGGCTGCCAGAACCGATCAGGGGCCATGTGGCAAGAGGGTGAAGTCCAGCATCCATCTCAGGCAGGGGGTGGAGGGGGTGGGCCACAGGAGTTTCACTCACTGTCAGGAGCACACAACCCACCCCCTTAAAAGGACCAACTCCTGTCAGCAAATTCAGGCACCTGATAGTGGGGAAGGGGTTCAAGCTGTCCACCCCACAGGCATCTGCAGCTACCTCAATGCCCACACAGAGCACGGGGTCCCCAAAGGGCAGAAGGAGAAAGGGGGCTGTCGTTTCCGCCCTATGCATTTACTCACCAGAGAGTGTGCTGCCCAGCAGCCCAGCCATATTGCCTAGGGCACTCCTGTACCACCCCTGCCACTGGTGGAGCAGGAGAGGGGGCCACTGGGGTGAGCTCAGATGTGGGGGCATGCAGCACCACCCTCAGATCCCCCAATTCCCTTCTCAATAGAGCAGAGGACTGGGATAACCATCATCCCATTCTGGGCTCTGTCATTCCAGTCCCAAAGGAATCAGTGCCCAGAGACTGTCATTCCAAATGCATTCTGCAATTACTTCTATGTGTAGTAATGTAGTCCTAATGTATCGCAATGGAAACCATGCAACTAATTTGGTGTTCCTGGCTGCCAGTATATCCGATGGGCATACCCCCCAAACCCCACCCCCCTCCAAAACCATCAAGTCCACCCATGGCGCTGGCTCCCCCCCCCAAGCGATTGACTGTAGGGACCCCTGTGATCCCCTGCCCCCTCAATGTTTGCGTCACAGATGTCTTCCCCCTGAGTGACAGAAGCCCCCCTCCTAGAGCAGACACACAGTTATGAACTGAATTCATTCACTCTATTTATTTCCCCCAAGTGGCTCTCCTCTGTTTTATACTCACAACAACCCTGTGAGGTTGGTTAGGCTGAGAGTGTGTATCCGGCCCTAGGCCACCCACCTAGGTTCCATGGTACAACTGGGATCAGAATCTGGGTCTATATTGATGTAACATTAGCAGTATGCAATTTGATTACTACTTTTGATGGAAGAGATACACATCCAGACACATTGAATATTTTTTACCAGGTTGGTTGGCTAATTTAAATATTCTGTGGCTAAAAATTATTTTTATAATTATACTATTTATAAATTTAGCAATTATATAATTTCCACTTTCATGTAGAACAATTTGGAGAGCATGTGCAGTTACCATGAGAGATTATCCATGGCCTACTATGTAAACTTTTAGCAACTGGATATCACATGAGATAACAACAGCAAAACTTTTCCAGGATTTTAAAATTTACTATTATGTGCATTTATTACGTGCAATTGATATGTAATAATTCGGCTTCTTTCTTTCCCTTTTGACAATTCCAGAAAGCAACACCTGACTCTAAAGAAAATCTTTGTTCATATGTATGTTGTTTTACAATAGTAATACTGACCACTGAGGAAAGCCCTAAGGGCCCGAAACATGTATGGTCTACTGGTCATAAGATATACCCATCAATTGTATATGTAAAACTTTCAGCTCTGTGTGTAAAAGGTTTTAAGACTCTGATATCTGGATCATTTCTTTTAACATATTTTATCTTTTACTAATGTGTACACCATAATAATATTTGTATTTTTATAATAACTTTGTTACCTTGACCCTCATATATCACAGCCATATCTTGGGTTGAGTTCTTCCCCCACCCTTTTCCCCCCCTTGGTGCTTGGGACTGATACAATGACAAGCAGACTTTCAGAGGGTAGCCATCTTGGTTGCAGTGGAACAGATAGTTTCAAATCCAGTAGCACCTTAGAGCTGAAGAAGAGTTTCTGGGTATGAGCTTTTGAGAATCAAAGTTCCCTTTGTTAGATACTCTGATGAAGGGGGCTTCGGCTCTCAAAAGCACGTATCCTGAAAATCTTGTTGTTCTCTAAGGTACTTTCGGACTCAAATCTAGTCAACAGAATGACTTTACATAGCTATTTAGATTTGACCCTGTGGTGACAAGGTCAGTGAGGGTAAACAATGTCAGAGGAAGGTTCCAGAATGGGCCAGTCACACATGGGTGATCCCAGTCAACTGGAGATCACCTACTGAATGGAATGACATCACAATGCTACATAGCTAGTCAAATCTGACAATGGCTGTGAGGGGCACAAAAGCCAACTGAGGAAAAACACAGGAGAGGGAAATATAGATGGACGAAAATGTGGTGTGGTAAATGTATTTGCTCAAAGGGAGCATTCTCCAGTTTGGCCACACATGTATATGACGCATGATGCTCTTGGTGCCTGTCTTCCGAACTAAACCTCCTCAAGAACCCATAGAATCCTCAGTTCAGTTTAAATCGCACAACCCGAAAAGAATTCATAAGTGATAGATCAAGCTTACTGCTTCTCCTTAACACTCCACAATCCAAAAAAATATGCACATGTCTGGGGATTCGAAAAGGACAATATTAGCAAGCATTAATTGTGAGCAGTTTGTAACCTAGTTTGTGAAATGAAGTAGTAAAAGCAGATCAGAGCTCCTTATTAGTTATGGCCACCCACGGTGTTGGGAACCTTGAATGATCAAAAGGCAGATATATTTAACAGGGTAACATTGACATACTCTTTAGCTCTTTTGCATAATATGATCCAAAACGAATGCTGGAGAGATGAATACTTTTAACCCTGCAACATTCTTCATTAGGTGAAAGAACGCTCCCTTTTTTTTAAGCTCCGAAAGTTAATGGATTTAGACACTGTTGTCTTCTCTTTTTTAATCTTTATTTCTCCCAGAGGGTCCTTGATGTGGCTTGAATAATGTTTTGTAATGTGCATACTTTCTCCCCCTGGAGCTGGCTGAATTTCTGTTGCCAAAGTGATGGCTTTAGCATTTCCATTCATCCACACTGATCCTGCAGTAGGTGCATCCCTTCCCTGTTTGCTGAATAGTTAAGACTATTGTGCTGTGACAGACTCCGATACTGGGAATACACTTAAGGCACACCTAATAAAGGCATGGGTAACAGTCCTAGCTTTCTCAGCAAGAGCTGTAGCGATGAACCTGGGCCTGGGCCTGCTTCAGATTGTACATGGTTCTCAGAGGGCAACTTTCTAGCCCAGTGTTCCTGACATGCCACTTTCGGTGTGTAGAGATTCGAGGGGGGGGGAGGTATGGTAGAGCCGTTCAGTAAAGGGAGCTCGCAGACTGAGGTGGTACACTCCAGTAACAGGACTGGTGTCCTCATCTACTCCAAGTGAAAACTGGACCACAGAAGTATCAGACAACCGGTGACTGAAGGGAGCAGGAAGGGAGGCCAGGGATTGAACAAGGCAGGAGCAGATATTGCTGTGCCGTTTTCTCAGGAAGTCTTGACTACATTTTCCTCCTACCCTTTCTCCAAGGACTTCGAGGCAGCGTATATAATTCTGCCTTTCCCATTTTATCCTGTAAGGTAGGTAAGGCTGAGAGTGACTAGCCCAATGTCACCCAGAAAGCCTGCTTGGCAGAGTGGGGATTTGAGTTCAGGTCTTCCAGATCCTAGTCTGGCATGCAAACCACCAGACTACACTGTCTCTCAACCCATAAGTGCTTCCTGAGGACATTTTAAGGAATTAGGGTTGCCAGCAGGCCTGGAGAAAAATGCTCTGCCCTTTAGTAATGGGCAGCTGAAGCCTTCCAAATCATGGAGGTAAATAGCACCCTATTAAGCCTCTATTAATAGGGTAGCCTTTTCCCCCCTCAGGTAATTCTGAAAAGGAATTGGCAACTTATTCAGCTGTGACTGGGCAATTTTACTCATGAGTAGAGTGTAATTTGACTGTAGTGCGTGGAGGGCTATTTGTGTTTGGGTTTTATCATCTTGTATTTCCTAGAGTCCTTCGTCTCTATTGTTAAATAAATATTTTAAACGTCTCGGCTCTGTTGTGCTCACCAGTGTTTGCCACTTGGAAGCATGCAGCCTCTGAATATGGCTGTGGCAGCCTGCTAATATCCGACTGGATATTATGTGGGAGGGGCAGCTGCTGAGGAGCCCTTTTCTTCCCCATGAACTTCAATAGGAAGGCCTCTCCCGACAAGGTAGGAGACAACACTAAATGCGATGATGTCATATCATACATTGCCTTTACCTGATGTTTGGAGCACACATGTCACATATTCCCTCTAAAAACTAGATTATGATTTATGGAAACTTTTGCCACTGGCCATAGGAATTGCTAGTAGCTTTGTGTGTGTGTGTGTGTGTGTGTATAAAGACATAATGACTTCATGAAAGAGTAGCAGCTTGAGTGGCATTTAAAAGGGGGAGCTGAGAGCCAAATCCTCTTCCGAAGCTGTGAGGGGGAGCTGCTTGATGGGGTGGAGCTTACTAATGAGGCGGCATGGCTCCAAAATGCCCCACCATAACTACATGCCTGGCCTAAAGAGACACAGTGTTGAGTAGTGGTTAGAGTGTGGGGCTTGGATTGTTTTATCGATATGATTTATTTTTGTTTTTATTGTCTGTCTGGTTTTGTTGCTGTGTGCCACCTGAAGCAGGTCCAGAAAGGCAGCATACAGATTTTCCAAACAAATAAATGTAAACACAAAACTATGTGTCAAAAAACTCTCCCAAAGACACTGGAATGGTGTATGGTTTTGATGAAAAGTGGGAACTGTATGCACAGAAATCCTAGCTGAGAAATTAATATTTAGTAGCAAGACAGGCTAATAAATATGTGCTAATTTTCTCACCTTGTTGGTCGCTACCTCCTCTCACTTCCTAGAGATAAAACTAGACAGCAAAGTACCAGAATAACTGTCAAACTGGAAGGCTTCTTACCTCTCCCAAATGTAGTAAATAATTCTGGTCAGATTTGGAGCATTTAAGGCATTTGTAAATGGGCACATTTTGGGTCAGATCTTGATTAATAAGGTTTCTGGTTGTACGTTCCTGATTTCTGTATCTAAGAGATAGATCGCAGTTTTGGCATGTGCCCATCTGCAGTGTTTTTGAGTTGCATTTTGAAGATTCTTCTGTCCCCTTTTTTCAGAGCTGTAAAGAATTCATAAAAGCTAACAACTATCTGAGAAAATTAGCATTGATGGATGTTTTCTAGCTCTCCATCAGGAAATGATGTACTTGAAACTCATTACAGATCTTCACAGAAACTCTGCCGAATGTGCCTTGGGCTTTGTGTGGATCAGCACATGCTGCATTTGCTGCATAATTCATATCTCTTGTGTCACATTTAATGCATAACATGTATTCCTTGTTAATTAGAAAAATAAAAATTGGCCCCTTTTACCGCCAGACCAAACCAGAGAATTGCTGTAGATACCAAGAAAACATAGATTTCTTTTCTGTCTCAGTTTTGATAGCTATTCTAGATCTAGTTCATTTTAATCTTTACAGAAGAGTTGCTTGCACATACGGGATCATTGGCTCTTACAAGTGGGTATTTCTGTCAAAAAAAGATTCCCATGAGGTTTTCTGAATGGATATGGATCCCTATTCCTCCTTCTCTCAGTGCTGCTGCCAGTAGTCATTGGGGTCTCTGAGTTAGTGTAAGTTTCTGGAGTCAAGACTTACCTGTTTCTTTCCTTCTTCTGCAGAAGGTAGAATTATTTATTTGTAATTGAATTCATTTTTACCCCACCTTTCTCCCCAGTGGGTACCCAAGGCAACCTGGGCCGAACTACCTGGGCCAAACTACCACAGGGACTCACAGCCACATTGGTGTCACAAGTTACCAGTGGGAACTCCATTTAAAAGTGCTGTAGGGGCCCAATTTGGCTTGGCACCATGACAAAGGGGGAGGAGGAGCTTCTGCCTGCCTAACCATTTCCCCAAGCTAAAACTCACCAGGGGAACTGTTTATCCCATTGGCAGGGCTCCTCGGACACTGAATGCTTGAATGCAGAGGCCCATGATGTGGCTACAAGTCTCCAGAGAAGACTTGGCTGCTTTGTAATGTATAGTTTGGCCCTCAGTTCAAGCCCTAAAGTTCACTGGGTATCCCTTGGCAGGTTGTTCTCACTCTACCTCTTGGACTTGCTGAGGGGGAAAATAAATGAGATAACTCAATCCACATGCATCCATGTTCCTTGGTCCCTGACCTCCTTCAAGGAAGAATCACAAGAATGAATAGAAATTCAGTGCTTTTTTCATTTCAGCATCAGCTGGAAGGTAGTGGTGTGGGGAGAGGCCGGCACAATACTAGGTGGCTTCTAAATCAACATCATGAAACATTTCATTTGTTTCAGAGTGAACAGAACTTTACCAGAATTGACTATGATTTTTTTTTTCATTTATGAGCAGCAGCATTTTTTGCATATTTCATTTATAATAAAGGTTTTTCCCATCACCTTAGCATTTCACCTCAGGGCAAAACCATAGATTTTCCCCCACGTATTGATTCTTTGTAATATCCTAAACGAGATATGGGGATTAATTTTTCTTCCTTGCATCTAGCTCTGGGTTTTGAAAAGTATTGTCTTAGCCCTGCTCAGACCATTATCATGAACTGAACTTACATCACATTCTTTGTCTCCTTACAGGGATTTCACTGTTAAATGTATTTGATTTCTTTTGACACAAATCTTCTCATTCTGAATATTGGTTAAAGGTGAAAAGAAAGCAACAGAATTATTAATAAACTGAGGGGAGAAAAGATTCCTTGAGGAAAAAGGATGAACATTCTTAGCCTAGAGCCCTCAAACTATTGAAGATAACTAATTATTTTTCATTTCATTTGCTAAGTGTTGTGTGAAAATCTATTCCATTTTTAGTAGGGTTTTCAGCCTCCAGGTGGGGCCTGGAGATCTCCTGAATTACAACTGATCTCCCAGCTACAGATATCAGTATCCATGGAGGAAATGTCTACTTTGGAGGGTGAACTCTATGGCATTATACCCTGCTGAGATCCCTCCCCTTCACAAAACCCGTTCTTTCCAGGATCTACCCCAAATCTCTCAGAATTTCCCAGTCCTGAGTTGGCAAATTTAGTTTTTAGGTGCAAAGCATACTTACTAGAAAGTAACCCCATGAAAACCAGTGCTCCTTAATTCTATTTGAATAGGTGTAGAATTGGACTGCAAGCTTCCTTTTTTATCTAAACAGATTATAAAGAGAGGCTCTGGGCAGGCGCCCCAGCCTTGGGCACTTAGCGTAAATTTGCTGTGTTGACCTCAGCAAGGTATAATGACACAGAGTCCACCTTTTTCTCCAGGGGAACTGATCACTGTCATCTGAAGAGCAGTTGTAATTCTTAGTGATCTCCAGCCCTCATCTGGAGTTTGGCAACAATGGTTCCCCAGGAGGAAATGGCTGGTTTGGAAGGTGGAGTCTATGGCATTGTACCTTTCTGAGGTCCCCCCCATCAACCCCCGCTCCAGGCTCCATCCTTCAAATATCCATGAATTTCCCAACCTGGAGGTGGCAACCCTATCTCCTTCCCAGCCAACCATCAACCTACCTTTATCTGCCCCCCTGACTACAGCTTTCCATCTCCCCTCTGCTTGCAGCCTCTACCTAAAAAAAGTACAGTCTTTCTCTGCAGTGGAGACCCAAGCAGGATGGAAGCTACCTCAGCAGGGTATAATGGCACAGAGCAGTCATTTTCTCCTGGGGAACTGATCTCTACCATCTAGAGAACAGTTTTAATTCTGAGTGATCTCCAGCCCTCACCTGGAGATTGGCAGCAATGGTTCCCCAGGATAAAATAACTGCTTTGGAGGGTGGGGTCTATGGTATTCTACTCAGCTGAGGCCTCTCCACTCCCCCAAACTCTGGCTTCCGTAGACTCCACCACAAAATCTCCAGGAATTTTCCAACCTGGAGCTGGCAACCCTAATCAGGACTGACCCCAATGAGTTCCCCACCAAGACCAAAGTAGGTCTGGAAAGGGCCTCCTGCCTTTGCCTTTTTACTGACAGAACCAAGCTTGGTTGCCTAGCAACAGCCACTGAGGGAAAAGTTAGTCCTATAGCAGGAGGAGAAGGGAATGGTTTGACAGCCAGCAGGTGGCACACCTCAGTAGCCAGCCAGCTGCAGAGAAGCCAAGCAGGAGAAGGGTCTTTGTCAGGAGAGACAACTGTTTTGGCAGTTTATTCTGTCATGGAAGTTTTTCAGGATATAAACTTTCAAGTGTCAAAGTTCCTTTTGTCAGAATAGCATTTGTTGTTATTGTTGAAGTTCCTTACCAGCTTATCCAGGGTTCCACTTCAAAAAAACAGTTATGTAAGAAAAACTTGCCTTGTCCATCATAGCTGAGCTTCCAGTGAAATGAAAGAATGAGCATACATCCTTTGCAGCTAGGGATGAGTGAATGTTCTTTGTCTTGTTTCTTTTTTATACTTGTTTATAATTGGCCAGTGGTTTCCATTCTCCACTTTTGGCTATTTCTTTGATGTATTTGTTTATATTGTGTGTGCATGTTGTTCCATGAGGTTCATGTCAATTGTTCCCAGTAGTGCCCTTGCGCTCACAGGTTTTTAACATGCCCCCACCAAACCGGGCTGGCCCCTTCCAGCCTATTGTGCTGCTTTGTTGTTTGCTGCTGGGAAGTTGGCCTCAGCTATTAGGCAGAGCAGGCAGATAGTGATGGATTTCCCAAATCGAACTGTAAACGAAGGGGTAATGTGTTACTCCAGAATTTCTCTGAGGTCGTTCCCACACTCAGTGACCAAACCCTGCTGCAAGCTTCAAAGCTTAACGGTAGCAATACTCTCCCTTTCCTCTGAGAGGAAGAAAATATTTCACAAGCAACTCCTTTTCCCCCCCACCCTTCTTATTATTGACTTTATTTATACTCTGCCTTTCTCACTGACACGTAAGGTAGACTGTGTGGCTGTCCGTTTTGGTGGTAAACTGTGAGCTGGCAAGATCAAGTTTGAAATCTTACCCATAGCTGTGGACTCAGTGGATTCTGACATGCCACAACCTCATGCCCCTATCACAATATGAGGATAATCATAGTTTACAGGGCTGCTTTAAGGATGGCTGATATTGTGCATTAGAACCACTGTGAATCTTTGAAATGTGCTATAAATCTGAGGACAGCATCTGTGGCTCTAAGTGTTGCTTCGTGCAGCACAAGATCCTTAAGAAAGAGAGAAATGATTTATAAAGGCTTTGTTTCTTATGTGAACATTCAGAAAAACAATATAAAGTGCTTGAGCTCCTATTTTCATAGACTCCCGATTATAGACAGAAATTGATTGTGCCGATTTAACTTTTTTCTTTTAAATTCTGGGGAACAAGGGGATTATTTCGGAACAAAATAACAAAGGGGGGAATGATTTCTTCTAATAAGAAATTGCTTTATACTGTCAGAAGAGCTCCTCCTGCTGGTGTCAAGAGGCATCACATACAGAGAAAATCCGAAGATATTTCCAAACAAATTGCAGTTTTATAGGTATTCCAATTTAGGATATGTGCATATCGCAATAAAGTTCTGTTTCTTTGGAACCATAATCTCTCCATATAAATAATATCCAACATGTATATCACCAATTAAAAGTAAATCATTGTTGACAAGGAATCAGGCACTAAATAGTGATCCTGCTCTGATACCATTTAAATACACTTTAAACTTATAATTTAATTTCAATAAAATTTAAATATGTATTTTAGTCACCTTATGTTTTTCAAAGATCCAGTTTTAAAGTGTGCTTTAAAAAAAGAGCTACTGGATAGTGTTTCTAAATTTGTGAATGTATAATGTGTCTTAATGGCCAAATTTTTGTCACTATGGCCAGTGACGCTGTATAATCCTGGACTGGTGCCTCAGGCTGGCAATGAACTAAACTGAAATGTAATGCAGATAACATGGAGACACTGTTGGCAGGGGGGCGTCTGTATATGTAGGGATATAGGTGAGGACAACTTTAAGAAAATGTGGATGATTTTAAGGGAAAATGGGCAAAACACTTTTCCCCAGAGCTTTCAGGTGCGCTGAAACCAAGTCTCTTCTTTTTTGAAGCTGTATGAAGTTCAAAGATCAAAATTCTCAAAAACCAAGCCATCTTGACTCTCTGATATTCAATGGAAGATGACAATGAAGTGTGTGCGCACACAAAAGCTCATACCTTGAATAAAACTTTATTGGTCTTAAAAGTGCCACAAGACTCAAACTTTGTTCTTTGTTTATGTGTATTGCTGTGTTTTCGATATCCACTAACCCAATTAACACCCAAGGAAATTTATGCTCAATATATTTGAGTGAACATTATTTTGTGGGATTTTTTTAGGCGACGTGTTCTTGGATAGATTCATAAATATTACAAATACTTTGCATTCTTGCTTAAATCATTTGTTTTCAGCCCCCTTCCTAATATTCTCCAGCATGGCATTTGCCTTTTTTATTGCAGTCGCACACTGGAGTGGGCTCTGGGATGGGCAAGCACCTCCCATCTTCCACAGTGAAGATGGAGGCAAAAATGTGTTCAGTTTCTCAACCATTTCCCTATCATCCTTTAGTGCCCCACTGCCTCCCTGATTGGTTTTCTCATACTAACGTATTTGAAGAAATGTTTATTGTTGGTCTTGATGTTTTTTGCAATATGTTCTTCCTGGTCCCTTTTTGTCTGTCTGATCACCGACTTGCATTTTATTTGCCAACGCCTGTGCTCCCTTTTATTTGTCTCACTTGGACTAGCCTTCCACTGCTTAAAGGAATCCTTCACTTTCACTGCTTCCATTACTTTGTTAACCATGCAGTCCTTTTTTAAAAATACCTATTCATACCTTTCCTAGACTGCAGTATATATTTTATCTGAGCTTCCAGGATTGTAGTTTTAAATAGTTTCCAAGCTTCCTGAAGGGATTTGACCCCCCCTATCTTTCCTTTTGGTTTCTTCTTCACAAGCCCCCTCATTTGAGAGACGTTACCCCTTCTAAAGTTAAATGTGGTTGTGCTAGTCTTTTGGGGCAAATCCCTATTTACACATATCCTAAACTTAGCATTATGGTCACTGTTCCCAACTGCTATTGTCATGTTTGCATCTCTCACCAGGTCTTGAGCATTACTTAGAACCAAGTCCAGGATTGCCTCCCCCTGGTATGTTCTGTAACCATCTGCTCCATGGCACAGTCATTGAGAGTATCTAAAAACCCAATCTCTTTCTCTTGATTTGAATGCATATTCACCTATTATGGCCGAGTTCAGATTGGCAGTTTGAAGCGCTAGGGAGTCGTGGCAAAGAAACCCCGGAACAGACCTGGAATAGCTTGGTTGCGGTATTCTCGTTCACACCACCGTGAATGAAGCACAAGGATACCGTGGAGGAAGCGCAAGGGAGCGTTCACACTGTTGGGCCACCCTGGCGAGCTGTTAGCAACTGTTTCTGTGCTGGGCTGCATGGGCGCAGCGGCAAATAGAGCAGGATCGCGCAGGCGCCAATGGCGCCTGCCTGCGGAAACAGCCGGTGCCTATTATCAATGATTGCGGGTTGTTCCCACCTTAGCAGCGCTTGCATTCACACTCAGGGAACCAGAATCAACCCGCTCTACACACGGTTTGCTACCACTTTCACCTGGTATCTTTTAAACTCGTGATGGAAGTGGCACAAGACAGCTTGAGTACGGCTGGGGGACACCAGAAACATGTGCCTGCGTGAACCCTACAGAAACGCTCCTGAAACATTTGGCTGCCGGGCCAAACTGCCAGTCTGAACTTGGCCTATGACACATTTGTTTCGTCTAGCTGCTTTCCTTACTTCTTATGTTGTTTTTAAATCAACTAACCTTTGCTCCTTTTGAGCCCACTATTTCCACTCATAGCAGTTCTGTAAGTGAATCTGTTTCTCTAAGATTCTTAATATTTCTGGACTGTATACCCTTTCTGAAATACAGAGCCACTCCACCTCCAACCCTTCCCTCCCTATCCTTCTGATTTTCTCCTTGATTTCATGAGCTTGGATATACTTGTGACTTTAGGGTGTACCTATCTTCCTTCACATTTTTGATTCCATCAAAGTGGCACCCACATTACCAACAAGCTTCAGAATTTCATATGAGGTTTATCAGTGAGTAGCTTTCAACTTCCTAGTATTACATGATAATGCCATTATAAGATCCAGGTTTTGGCATCACTTCATGCAACCTAAGAATGTTAATGTTATCTACAATGGGCCTACTTCGTAATAAGTGATTAAAGTAATTAATTAAACCAATGAGAGTGATCTGTGTTTGATAACTTTAGGCTGGAACCTTAACATGAAAAGGGTTTTTAAAAATTAGAGTTTCATAATAAATCTTGTTGGAAACAATTACTTGGATCTAATGAACCTATGCAAGTGTTACCAAAGGCAAATATCATTCTGTTTAATTAATAATTTGAATGTTTGTATTGTGTTGGCAACCAGTAGGGGGATCATCAAGGAAAGGCAGGGAGGGAGGGGCCATCATGCCACAAGTAACTATTCTTCAAGAATAGCCTCTTTGTTTATTAGGACATATAAAAAGGAACCACAGCAAATGCTACTGAAACCCAAAATTGCTCCCCTGTTGGGCATGCATGTAGGAAGCAAGGGGCATGCAAACCAAAGCGGTGGCTAACTTCCTCTTCCCTGCTGGATCCTTCTCCTCTTCAAATCATGCTTGTCTTGTTACTTTTCAGATATTCAGCAGAGAACTAGGTTTCTAGAGCAGGGTCTCCGCTCAATGCCTTTATCTGCCTTGACGAAATTGGTTTGGATCCTTTGGCAAATCCCTACCAATGGGGAAAAATTATGTGAACAGAGTGGGATTTCCCTTTCCACTACAGCCCCCAGTATCCCTGAAATGCCCCTCCTGGGCACAGGGGTCCAGAGGAACAACCAGAGGGGAGACCTGGAGGTCTGCCATGGGAGGTGGGAATCAGCAAAACCTGGGTCTCCCCACCACCAGCTTCTGTTAGTGGACATTTCCACAGGATCCATACATCATTATGTCTATAACATTTACTGACATTCGTATCGTATTAAAGGAGGTTGGTTGGTTCTTGTGTTACATTTATATGGTCTGTGTTGTTCACATTGTATAAATGTATTGCTCAATTTTAACTGATACTTCTGGAGCAAACAGACTTTTTGCTGCAGCAGTTCAGGTCTGTCAGAAACGCCATTAGGAAAATATGAGTTTCCTTTGAACAGGCAAACCCAATGGATTCAAACTGACCCCTGGATTGTCTGTCACTAAGTTGTCAACGGCTTGTTATGAATAGTATACAGGAGAAGAACAAGTTGACCTTGAACTCATCCAATGTTTTATGAATAGCACCCATTTTCCCAGGGAAAAAAAAATCTGAATATGTTTTCCACATTTTTTTACACCCTACTTTCCTTAAGGCTCTTTTTGGTACCAAATACTTTTCATCTTATCAAGGTGCTCATTACAGAGAAGGTTTGGAAAAAGAAGAGCACCATTTTAATGATGAATTTAATGCTTGCAGAATGTAAGGAATTGATTCTATGGCCGGCTGACTGGGTAGCTTTCCCCCAAAGGCTACACAGAGTGTTGCCGTTGTAATGCTAACTATTACATCCTGTCATGTCATGCTGCAGCAAGGATAATTTATTTTTGAGGAGATCCCTCTCCACATAATTAGTCCTTAAAAAAATTCTTAGAGCAAAGGTATTTTAAAGTAAAAGCTATTTAAATGCCCCAAACTCACAATCCATTTGCCCTGATGTGCCTAGCTTGAGCCCGGGAAGAAGATCTGCTTGTTTTTATTACATTGATATCCCTCTCTGTCCCAAGTATGCAGGGTGAGTTATACCTTATTCAGTTTTATATTTAAAAAGCACACATGCAGAAGAGAGAAACTTGAACCAAAATCACATGTGCGTCGCTGGAAGGTTGAAATGAAGTTGCAAGCCAAGCTTCCTGCGTGGCCATCAATCAGGAGCAGCAGTGGAGGAGATGTACAGGCAGAGCGACTGTCTGAAACCACTGCCTGTGCTGGCCTCATTACAAAACTGGCTCTGTGCACACTAACAGTGCCGTCCTAATCAGAGTTACACTCTTCCAAGTCCATTAAACTCAGTCAGTTGAATCCAGCAAGACGCAAGTGGAAATGCAAACAGAATTAGCGCAGCTCAGTTTATGCAAGATCTTGGCCAATCCATAGTGCTTTCCTCCCTTTATCTTATAATACCCAGGAACTGCTTATATAATGTCTTGCAAAAATGGAAGAGCAGCTTGGGATACCATATGTTTAATTTAGCACAATGGGTTAGTGTGAGGTTCCCCCACACTCTCTCTAGGAAATGCAAAAATCTTCTGGTGAATCCAAGCTGTTGGGTTTAGAGATGTATAACTCTGCTTCGGATTGCACTGTAAGAGCAGGAAAAGGGCCAGAAAGAGAACTGATGTTGCTTGTGCCATGGGCAAGCCCATCATTGTACAGCTATCCATTATTTTAGGTCTAGGACAGTGGTTTTCAAACTGTGGTCCAGGGACCTCTAGAGTTCCTTGGAACCATTCCAGAGGTTGCATACTTGGAAGGTGCTGTGACAGATAAACTTGCACAAAAGTTAGCTTGCTTACCATTATTGTTCTGTCCTCATCCTTGGCAGTGGCAGAATGATAATAACCTTCAGTGGGTGTGTACTTGCGGCATACCTGTGAACTGTTCATACACCGCAATGGAACTGCTGCATCCTAGGCAAAAAAGTTTCTCAGTGAAAGCCCCACTGCTGGGGAATGGCCTCCCAGAGGAGCTCAGACAATCAGCTTTATTAGAATTTAGGAGGTGATGCTAGACGGAATGAGCATTTTCTATTTATTTGTTTTATTTAAAACTAGGAATAAGGCTCGTTGTGGAAATAAATACAATGAGCTCTAGAAAGGCTCTGGGAGAGTGCCTTGGCCTTGGGCACTCAGTGTCAATTTGCTCTGGCGACCTCCGCAGGGTATAATGACACAGTCCACCATTTTCTCCAGGGGAACTGATTTCTGCCATCTGAAGAGCAGTTGTAATTCTGAGTGATCTCCAGCCTCCACCTGGAGATTGGCAGCAATGGTTCCCCATGAGGGAATGGATGGTTTGGAGGGTGGAGTCTATGGCATTGTACCTATCTGAAGTCCAACCCCTCCTCAAACCTTACCCTCTCCAGGCTCCATCCCTCAAATCTCCAGGAATTTCCCACCTGGAGTTGGCAACCCTATCAGGACTGGCCCCAATTAGTTTTCTCCCAAAGGCCAAAATAGGTGTGGAAAGGGCCTTTTACTGACAGAACCTAGTTGCCTGGAAACAGGCACTGAGGAGAAAGTACAGTTGCCAGCTCTGATTAGGGAAATACCTGGCAATTTGGGGTGTGGATCCTGTGTAGGGCAGCATTGGGGGGGATGGAAGGACTCAGCAGGTTATAATGCCATAGGATCTACCCTCCAAAGCAGCCATTTTCTCCAGGGGAACTGATGTCTGTCATCTGGAGATCAATTGTAACAGTGTGAGATCTCCAGGTCCCACCTGGAGATTGGCAACCCTAGGGGAAAGTCAGCCACACAGCAGGGGGTTGAAGAGAATGGTTTGATGGTCGCTGCCCCACCTCATTAGCCAGCCAGCCATTGTGGAGCCAATAGAGCCGTTTTAAGTTTATTCTGACAGGAAAGTGACCAAGCTGGCAGTGGGGGAGGGGTTATGCTAAAAGTCCTTTGTTTTTTTACTGACAGAAGCAAGCTTGGTTGCCTACCAACAGCCACTGAGGGGACAGTTAGTCACAGTTAGTCCCACACAGGAGCCAAGAGAAGTGTCTTCCTCAAGAAAGAGTCCGGCTTTCCAGGAACTGCAGCTCATTTCCTCTAGGCCAGACCCTCCCTGGCACTGCTGCTGCTGTTGAAGGAAGGCAGGGGAGTCTTTGAAAGGCACTGGGCAGCCTTCTCTGTGGTGTAGCCCGCTGAGCTATCACCCTGATGAAGCGCCGGCCTTGCGGTCGAGGGAGAGGTACTGCAAGGAGCAGCAAAGGTGAGTGCTTCCCCTGCTTGCTGACGCTCACTAGATCTGCCGCCTCCTCCCCCGTGGAGGGGTTGTCACTCTCTTGGCGGAGCGTCCATCCCCTTCACCGGTTCCCTCCAGATTGAGGGCGAGATGCTGGCTGTCGGCTTTGTGGGCGGGGCCGAGGCAACACTGCGAGGCAGTGCAGCCAGGTGATTGGCAGACTTTCAGAGTGGCAGCTGAGGGAGCCAAAGGCTGTGGGAGCGTGTGGAGCATTCACACCAAAACAGAATTATTATATAGAGAGATGTCTATATGCTAGCTTTTCTCCAGATCAAGTTAGATAGGAGCTGTATTGTATTCTTGGACAGGAAGGATCTTTTTTTATTTCTGTCTCTTGTTATTATGAAATTGGGAGCCATATTGAGTCCTGTAGGGTGACACTGAGTTGTCCAAATGTTTACATTAATTAATAAAAACACTTCCCAGAATTGTCTGCACCATAAAGGGATACTATGTAGAGGTTCTTCAGCAGAGCTGTGAATGTAGAGAGGGTACCCTGGAGGAAAAAATACTTGCAAACAATTAGTCTGGGTTTTCTGATGTACGCATAAGGAATAGGGTTCAGATTGATCATCTTTTGGGATTCTACTCTGAATTTTTTGCTTCTAGAGTTTGGTGCTTATCCCTAATCCTCACTTCTGGTCCCAAGTGGTTCTCTCCATTGCAATAAAACACACAAGTGTGTAAGAAAATGTTCATCCAAGAGGGAGGATACTGAGGAAAGCAAAAGCTAGGTTAATCAAAGAACAGAAAATACAATCCGTTTCAAACATATGTTTCTCCCTTTTATTGGTAGCTGCACAAGTGTTTAGACAGAGTGGTGAATTTACAGCAATGTGGAATGTATTTGATCCCATTTTCTGATACATCACCAGGTGACTTCAGCTCTTTCAGAGATTGCAGGCAAAGTGCTTTGCCAGGTACTACCTGAAGTTAGTGCTTTTGAAAGCTCCTTGGATCGCGGCATTTAAATAGCAGCCACTCTTCTTCTTGATGCTTCCATAAGGAGCACAAAAAAAGGTTCAATAAGAAAGATCTAATTTGCCTCAAAGGTCACTTGAATGCACATGAAGATGCTGTACACCTAGCTTAGTATTGTCTGCTCTTTCTGGCAATTGTAGCCACTTTCTAAGGGTCCACCCAAACATTACAAACTCCTCATGTTTGCTGTGGAACAACATGAGGTGTTTGTATAGCACATGTGATGGGAGTTTTGTGCCTCCCAGTATGAGGTGTTTGTATAGCACATGTAATGGGAGTTTTGTGCCTCCCAGATGCACATTGGCTCTTTACTGTTTGTGGAGAAGCTGCTAGAGAAGCTGCTGTAGCCTTTCCCCCATCTTCTGTTTTCCCTACCCTCAGACTGCCCTCTGGAGCCACTATTGACTCCCTAGGGAAGCCTACATGTAGCCACATAAGTGTTATAATTTTTACAAGGGAACCCATAACAACTCCAGGAGACAGTTTGGGGCGACAAACTCAGCAGGATGGAGGTTACAGCTGCTTCTCCCTGGGCGTGGTAGTCACAAACAGAAAAGAGCTGATGTGTGTCTGAGGGATGGGCACAAAGTTCCTGTCACATGTCTGATACATGTTGTTCCCCAACAAACACGAGAACTTCATAATGTGTGAGATGGCGCCTAAGGTGTTAGTATCTTTGTAGCCTGGCTACCTCAGATCCTCGTGACTGGAGATGCCAGAATTTGAACATGAGGCCAGGTGTGTGCAAAATGTGTGCCCTGCCATTTAGACCTGGGAATCTTCCTGCTTCTTATTTGATTATCATGCCTTATATGATTTATCACATCGTATAGGCTTTTCTTACTCATGAGTAGTTGGTCTGAACCAAACTTGTGTCTTGGCACAGTCCAGTAAAAAAAAAAAAAACACCAAACCCTCTCCTAAATGTGCCACCATTTTACTTCCAACAGTCACCCAGCGACCTTCGTATCTGGGTAGGGTATTTCGCCTGGGTCTCCCCAATCCTAGGATGACACTTTAATCACTGTGTAGAGCTTTCCCCAAGGCCAGCCTTAGTATTAGGTAGGGTGGCCCACCTCAGAAAACAGATTTTAAGACAACATTAATGTAGTAAACTATTTCATTGATTACTAGACTTTGTATCAACAATGGGAGAAGGCATCATTTAGCTTCTTCTCCAGGTAACAATGTGACGTCCCCCAGACCTGGCCCACGGAATTTCATTCGTCTTACTAATACTCTAGTCTGAAGAAGAACTCCAAAATTCTCCTTTAAATGAACACTCATGAGGGAAGGTGGCATGGTAGAGCCCGATCTCATAAGATCTCAGAAGCTAAGCAGGGTTGGTACTTGGGAGGAAGACTCTGCAGAGGAAGCCTATGGCAAACCACCTCTGCTTTTCACTTGCTTTGAAAGCCCCTTCCAGGAGCATATGTGACTTTACAGCACTTTACACACAGAGAGAGAGGCAACTCTAGACCCAGTAAAGTGGAAACTGTTGCTGGTACAAGCGAATGGCTAATCTTCCTTGCCATAAATGCCCCGTCTGCAAAATAGAAGGCTGTTGTAAGGATGATGTGATATATGGGGATGAATGAAATGTAATTGTATGGGCCAGAATTGTATGATGGTGCCATATGGCTATTGGGTTTTAGAATTGTATTTTAAATTATTTCATAGATTTTATGTGTATTATATGCATCTGTTGTGAACTGCCCTGAGCCCACTTGTGGGGAGGGCAGTCTACAAACCTAATACAATAAATAAATATAATAAATACAATATGTATGCTGGCTGCGGTTGGAGGGCAACCTAGATGAAGCTAAACAGGGTCTGGTCAGTGTGTAGATGGGGTGTCTTTTTCTGGGGAATTCTTGCATGCTGACATGAGTTCTATGACAGCAGTAAGGTTGGCTAAAAGAACGAATATTTCTTGGGTGAGGCTGCATTCATTCATTTGGGGAGGGTGCTGCTCGGGAATTCCCAAGGGCTTGTGCCCCCTGCCACTAACAAATTTTACCCTGCGCAGCTGGTTTGTAGGGCTTTTGCTCTTTGTTCATTTATTAGGAATAGCAGGAAT
>NW_015169792.1:517789-542087 GCF_001447785.1 Gekko japonicus
CAGGAATGGCTACCAGAAGCAAGCAGCCTCAGCTGGCTGCAAGAAGTCAGGCTGTACTTTGTAATATAGTAATATAATATGGAACTGAGCGAGCCTCTATTGTGTGTATCATGGAGAGCAGTTTGATGAGACATCTTGACCCAGGATTTCCATTACCTGTTTTAATTGAAATTGGGTTATCTATTTTCAGAAGAAGAAGAAGAAGAAAAACATAAGAGCTGAAGTTCAAAATACCCAGTTGGACTTCCAATGTTGCCATTTAATACTAAAAGGTTCCTTGTTTCTGTGCTGTAAATGAGAAAATACAGTTTCTAGGATTGCCTCATAGACTGTGCAGTGGTTATTAATGCACCAGTCCTGCCATGGCCTTTTCTCATTTCCAGTGGAAGGGAATTTCTGCCCTCAGATTTCAAGTTGGTGGCATTAATCCTAGAGAGGTACATGGGTTCTCTTTATAGGCCTGCTAATCTTTGCCTTAACAAGAATTGGATCACCCCTTGTGCTTGCTATGAAAAATCCTTTGTCGTCTTCCCGCTCGCCGCTCTCTCTCTCCTTTTCCAAGCCTGCTGAGCATAGTTTACTATGGATACAACGAGACACAAATATCAAGCAAGAATGTGTTGTCCATTCAGTCTGGAGTCTGGGCAGTCATGGTGTCTCTTATGCCAGAGATCTCCCATCGCCAATGGGTGAGCCAGTCAGAGTTTGCCTTCTGTGCTAAGCATGGCAAAAAGGAAACCTGAGACCCATTCCTTGTCTTCTGACACACTTACAAGACAAACACATGCTCCATTAAAAATAACACTGCTTGGTGATGATATGCGGCCCTCCCATGTGTCTGGCACAAAAAATGTGCTTCAGTGTGCAGTGTTGAGCTTCTTAGGAGATAATGTTACTACTCGGCATTGAGGCAATGCTGAGAGTTTGGAATAGAATGTTGTCTCGTGTTGCACCAAAGGGTGAGCTCCTTGCAGCATCACACCAAAGCGGAACACTCTTGTTCTTTTCTCTGCTCAGTGAAGCAGTCAATGCAGAGTGTGGAGCCTTACGTTTAGCACATCTTCCTGTCGTCAAGAGTTTTTAATGCTCATTCGGCTGAAGCTGATCTAGAGAAAAACTCAGCCAAGACTGTGTGGATAATGGCTTCCTTTATTTAAGCACTAAACTCTTTTTGCAGATGGCTTCATCCTCAGCCACATTTCACTTGACAATAGCAGCAGTCTGACAGAAAGCAAGGCAAACCTGGGTTTATGTATGGAAATAGTTTTGACCCATTGTCTGCATTTTTTAAATGACTGCAATGGATTATGCCCCCCTTATGCTCCCTTCAACTTTGATGTGGTGAAATTATAGAGCTGCTTTTGAATATGAGGATGAGTACATAAAGATGAACATATACAGAACTAGTGCTAGATGCTGAACTTGGGATTCTCTGACATCTTCTCACCATCCTCCACCTAACATTGAGTCTTCTGAATATTCAGCACTCAGGATTAAAGCGTATTTGTTTTCCAAGGCACATTGTTGATTGGCAGATGTTGGGTGTGTGCACTTTTACGCCAGGATTTTTGTCTTCTGTTTTTATATGGTCTGCCTTTACTGTTAGTGATGCTGTTACTTTTGCTGACTGAATACTGCTTATTCTTATTACTTATCTGATCGTTTTACAACGCTGCCTGATTTTGGTGGGCTCTTAAATTTTAGTATATTTGCAATAGCTTTTTGTGTTCATATTTATGGCTGTTTTTATTGTTGTTATATTTTAGATCTGTTGTAAGCCATTTAAAAACCATTCGACTTGAGAACTGTTGGGTAGACATATATCATGGCTCAGTGGTAGGGGCCATGGCTCAGTGGTAGAACATCTGCTTTGTATGCAGAAAGCCTCAGGTTCAGTCCCTGGGTGTCTCCAATTGAAAACAGGTGAGGTGAAGGACCACTACTTCAAACCCTGGAGAACCACCACCAGTCAGAGTAGATGATAATGTTCTTGACAGAACAATGGTCTGACAGCTTCTTGTATTTCAATAAATGATAATAAATTAAATTTGTAGGGCAGCAGTTACTTAAAAGGGGTGTGACCTGAGGCTTCCCCTTACCATATGACTGGCCATCGCACTGCTACCTCTGCCAGTTCTCATCTGTATTGTGGCCCCCAGAGCACTTAATGTTTTTTTCTTCCTCATTCCCCATGCATCTTGAAATGTGCTAGAGCTAGTTACTCAGGCCCAATAGGAATGCGTGAACTCTTGTGATAATGTTGCAAGAATCTAGGGGAAAGTGTTCGCTGTTTTACCTCCTGAGTGGGGAAGGGAGCAGCAAGGGTAAGGAAGCAGCACATGGGGTGACCCACAC
Source organism: Gekko japonicus (assembly GCF_001447785.1). Classification (NCBI taxonomy): domain Eukaryota; kingdom Metazoa; phylum Chordata; class Lepidosauria; order Squamata; family Gekkonidae; genus Gekko; species Gekko japonicus. Next base: position 520,145 of record NW_015169792.1, read on the forward strand.
AGAGTTGGTAACAAATGTTGGAACCATTGTACCCCAAATCAATTGCCTGAGGTCACCATCTCACCTGGCCTCATTGTAGAGTCAACCCTGCTTTAAAGCACTATATCTTCCATATCTGTGTTTGCTGGATTTCTCACTCAGTGTGCTTGGCCTCCAGTAGTTTCTGCTAGGACTTTCTTTTCAAGGATTTGGCTTTTCTCAAGTTAACACTGCATCTCCAGAATTGGTCTTTAGGTCTGCAGACCTATACACACCTGAGAGTAAGGCTTATTGAGCTCAATGGACCTTCTTTTTGATCAAATATGTGTCTGGACTTTATTAGTTTTTGTTAGTGCTTTCTGTCCTGTAGCTTTTCCTATATGTCCAAGTATTTTATTTTCTATGCTGCTTTCAATACCCACAATTCTGCATTGCTGCCAAAATCTGAAGGGTTTTAGCCTCCCTCATACTTTGGTATCTGCAGAAATTATATGCCAAACTGGTTTGCCCCTTTGGTTGTGTTTCTGCCCTCTAATTGTCTCACAGTGTCCCCAAGGAAATGGAAATTCAACTGTTCTAGGTCATTTGGAGCTGCGATCAGATGGGCAATTTGATCCAGTGTGGTCCTGGTTCTAATTGATCCAGGGTGGGTTTTTTTGTAATAGAGAGTTTTGATCAGACTCACCCCCTTAACTATCCTCACCGTGTCTTCACCCTGTCCTTGATCAATCAGATGCAGAAGCCAGGGATGGGGGCAGTCAGGCAGCTTTTAAAAATCACTACTCTTCCAAGCCACATTGCTGGGATCCCGGATCACCACAGACTGTGACAGCAGCCATGAAATTAAAAGATGCCTGCTCCTTGGGAGGAAAGTGATGGCAAACCTAAACAGCATGATAAAAAGTAGAGAAATCACCCTGCCCACAAAAGTCTGCATGGTCAAAGCAATGGTATTCCGAGTAGTCATGTATGGCTGCGAGAGTTGGACTATAAGGAAGGCCGAGCACCGAAGAATAGATTCTTTTGAATTATGGTGCTGGAGAAGACTCTTGAGAGTCCCTTGGACTGCAAGAAGATCAAATCAGTCAATCCTAAAAGAAATCAACCCTGACTGTTCCCTGGAAGGCCAGATAATGAAACTGAAGCTCAAATACTTTGGCCACCAAATGAGAAGGGAGCACTCACTGGAGAAGACCCTGATGCTGGGAAAAATTGAAGGTCAAATAAGACGGGGACGGCAAAGGATGAGATGGTTAGACAGTGTCACAGATGCAACGAACATGAAATTGAGCAAACTTCAGAGGATGGCGGAAGACAGGAGGGCATGGCAAGATCTTGTCCATGGGGTCGCGAAGAGTCAGACTCGACTGTGCGACTGAACAACAACAACAACTCTTCCAAGCATGTGCGTAAGCACTGCTGGGATCAGTGCTTCAAACTCCTGGCAGAATGGTGGCAGCTGATGGCCAATGGGATTCCTGGAGGAGGCTGCTGGGAAATTGAGTCCAATGTGAGGGTAGTGTTTTTGAAACTGTGCTTCTGAGAAATTCAAATGTTTAAAAGTGTGTGTGTGGGGGGGGAATAGAGAATCTTTATCCTATGTCCTGTGTGCTGCTGGTGTTTTTATTTAAAAGCTTGGAGTGAAGCTGAAGTCACCGACTTTGTTCTCAGGCTCCCTCTCCCTCCCTCTCTGAAACAAACTCATCGTCAATTAACCCCTTCCCTGCTCCGTGTGCTACAAAGCTGTAGGTGGGAGAAACACAGGAGTGGTGATCCAGTCATGTGCACATTGCCAACTTTTTAAATGGCATAAATGAAAGGAAAATGTTCAGATGTCCTAGAATCCTAGAATGTTAGAGTTGGAAGGGATCTTGCAGGTCATCTAGTCCAACCCTCTGCACTCTGCAGGAGCAAAGCTGAAAGATAGCCCTACAACATACCCAAAAGATGGTCATCCAGCCTCCACTTGAAAGCGTACAGTGAAGGTGCATTCACCACCTCCCGAGGCAGTCTGTTCCACTGTTCAACCACTCTTACAGTTAGGAAGTGTCTCCTGATAGGTATCAACTTCCTTGTAATTTTCACCCATTAGATCTAGTCTTGCAATCCAGAATAGATCTGCTCCTAAACAGCTTCAAATCGCTAGGAGAAGAAGAAGAAGAAGAAGAGATTGGATTTATACCCCGCCCTTCACTACCCAAAGGAGTCTCAGAGCGGCTTACAATCTCCTCTCCCTTCCCCTCCCCACAACAGACACCCTGTGAGGTGGGTGGGGCTGAGAGAACTCTGACACAAACTGCTCTTTTTCAAGGACAGCTGTGCCAGAGCTTGTGACTTACCCAAGGTCACATCAGCAGCTGCAAGTGGAGGAGTGGGGAATCAAACCCGGTTCTCCCAGATTAGAGTCCGCACACTTAACCACTACACCAGACTGTCTGGAGGCAGTCCAGACAGGCAGAACTGTGGGGTGAAGCCAGAAACAACCGTAAGGTACCTAATTTTCCCAGTGTCGAGAAAGCCATAACAAAAGAGGGTTGATTGTGGTAGGACAACGAGTGCCAGATGGAATGCAGATGTGGCCATTTGATCATCCATTTTAAATCTGTTAGGGAGTCACGGCAACACTGGCACAAAAATACCATGTGATCGCAGCCTGTATTTACTTCTTTAACATTTTACCAATACAGCAGAAGACAAGCACATTTTTTTAAAAAAAATCAACCAACACACAAAATACCATCTTTTCTTGAAAACTGTATAAAAGTCCTTTGTGGTATTGCAGCTGTTGTGCTACTCCTTGCACAAGGGAAACTCTGCTAAGCACCTTTCTTTTTCACTCATGTCTTCCTGGATCCATTCCTAGATCCTCCAGCCTTTGAACCTGGCAATCCTTTCAGAATCTCTTGCCTATGAACCTGACAAGCCCAGCTCCTGAGTAAGATGTGAATCTCCTGGGCCAGGTGACCAGCCTGCCAGGGATGTTTAGTGAGGAAAACACCATCTCAAGCTTGACGTTGGCTGACATCCCCACCCATGGAGGCTGTGCAAAAATTCACTGTATTCCAAGCCCTCTCGGTCATTTGTCAGCATGGCAAAATTCCCAGTGAAATCATGAAGGATTTTTCTTTTGGAGTATGAACTGCAACACTGGGCCATAAATTGATTTCAAAGGGAGAGAAAAAAAGTCCGAAGGTGTCCACAGATTTATTTATGGAAGCATAGGTGCCATTCATAGCTGCTGGGGGCAATTACTACTGAAGGCCTGTTACTCTCCAGCAGGGCTTCTTCTTTTTTATGCTGTCCTCTCCTGCCGTCAAGACAAAAGCTTCAAGATATCCTAATGGATTTAACAGAGGGGTGGGGTTTTTTTAGCTTAGAGCAACACTGAGAGCTAACTGGGATTTTTCCCCCCTTCAAAAAAGAATGCACAGTTTAGTAGTGTATACACAATAAATAATATTTAACCCTGCGCCATTTTTATACAGTCTAAGCACTTACAATGATTATACTTAGAGGAAGGCAAATCGAAGAAGAAGAAGAAGAAGAAGAAGAAGAAGAAGAAGAAGAAGAAGAAGAAGAAGAAGAAGAAGAAGAAGAAGAAGAAGAAGAAGAAGAGGAAGAAGAGGAGGAGGAGGAGGAGGAGATTGGATTTATAGCCCGCCCTTCACTTGGAGTCTCAGAGCGGCTTACAAACTCCTTTCCCTTCCCCTCTCCACAACAGACACCCTGTGAGGTGGGTGGGGCTGAGAGAACTCTGACAGAAACTGCTCTTTTTCAAAGACAGCTGTGCCAGAGCTTGTGACTGACCCAAGGTCACACCAGCAGCTGCAAGTGGAGGAGTGGGGAATCAAACCCGGTTCTCCCAGATTAGAGTCCGCACACTTAACCACTACACCAAACACATTCTGACCTGGGCCACATAGCCATAGAACCTGTACACATAAATGTATGCACACCTACATTTAATACTTTGCATATACACTGCTATGAATGTGCAGAGCCCAGGATGATGCTTGATGCTGCGATCCCACATATCCTCATGTATAGTTTTCATATATGTGCTTCAAACATACAAATGCTTCATCTCCTGAGCAATGCCAAAAAAACACTTGAGCTTTTTGAGATAGAAAAATATATATATTCCAAATGGAATATTCAATATCACATTTAAAAATTAAAAATCCACTGTACTGTATCTGTGAACATATTTTCCTTTGATCTTGCAAATATCTTTTTCATGATGCTGAATGTTCCTTAGGCATTTCATCCCGTCACTGCAGCCTAAACAGCACAGCCAGGGGTCGTTTCATAGAAAAAGAGCTAGGGGAACTCATTAGCATAACTCATTAGCATATGCCACACCCCCTGACATCACCGGAAGTGTGTCATAAGGCCATACACCCCGCCCCCAAAGGTCCCGGCCGCCGCCGGCCTTGCAGCTCCACTGCCGAGCCCCATCAGGGGCCCGGCGGTGGACCTGCAAGGCCGGTGGGAGTGCAAGGAAGCCCCGCGAAGGCCCTCCCTGGCCCCAGGCAGGCAGGGGTGGGGAGGGGCAGGGAGGAAGCAACTTACCCTCCCTCTTTTCCTGCCTCCTCCTGGCTGAATGAGGGCCGGAAGCGGGGCGGCCGGAAGCAGGGGGCGGGGCTTCGTCATGTGCCCCGCCCCCATACCTCACCCGGGGGAACTGCGATCCCCCGCGATTCCCCCGAAATGACCTCTGAGCACAGCCCTTCCACTTATCAAGATACCTGGTTAAACAAGTGTAACAAAGGGTACCCTGGAGGAAAAAATACTTGCAAACAATTAGGCTGTGTTTTCTGTTGTACGCATAAGGAATAGGGTTCAGATTGATCATCTTTTGGGATTCTACTCTGGATTTTTTGCTTCTAGAGTTTGGTGCTTATCCCTAATCCTCACTTCTGGTCCCAAGTGGTTCTCTCCATTGCAATAAAACACACAAGTGTGTAAGAAAATGTTCATCCAAGAGGGAGGATACTGAGGAAAGCAAAAGCTAGGTTAATCAAAGAACAGAAAATGCAATCCGTTTCAAATATATGTTTCTCCCTTTTATTGGTAGCTGCACAAGTGTTTAGACAGAGTGGTGAATTTACAGCAATGTGGAATGTATTTGATCCCATTTTCTGATACATCACCAGGTGACTTCAGCTCTTTCAGAGATTGCAGGCAAAGTGCTTTGCCAGGTACTACTTATCAAGATACCTGGTTAAACAAGTGTAACAAAGGCCATCTAAAGAAATGAGATCATGAAGAAGGCCCATAAGGCTTCTTCTGCCACACCATACCTAACTGCCCATATGCATTCTTCAAGATATGCTGATACTTTTCTGGAAATCCTTTGATTATTTAGAATGAGATGTGTTCCAGTGTCCTGCAGATTTTTGGTGGGAAGTGTCCTGGGGAAAAAAGATGTTTATTCCGTCAATAAACTTTTGACAAGACAATTGGATCCTTAGTGCTATCCAGTTGCTTGTCTGCCTTTAAACTCTGTCTACCTGAAAGCTGGTTTCCTTCCCTAAGAAATGGCTGCCCGTCAGTAGAGAGAAGCAGCTTGACTCCTGTGCATCGGAATTTTCACAGTGGTTAATGGCACCCCTTCTCTCATATTTTATTCATTAAATAATCCTTGTCAATGTGTTTGGCTATTTTGGATGCTTACTGTAAAGCACACCATTATCACCTTCACATTTGGAGTATCTGTCAATATTCCTCAGCCAACCTGTGTATTTATAATTTTACGCAAGCCCCCAGCCACCCACTTTAAGAGGTCTACCACATTTCAATTATGCTTGGTTCAAAGTGTTCTTGTTTAGCCAAGCTGTCCTTCAGACTAGGGATTACCAGTGATTTTCTGAGATACAACTTTATTGTTTCTTTCTGTCAGGATATGATACAGTCAAACTCTTAAATCAATAGCACTTTTTATTCCTTCTGAACTCATCCGTGGCATCTTTCTCCACACAGAAGCTTAATGTGTTGTAAATTAATTATCTGCAATGAATACAGGGTCAGCAGACCTTGGAATGATAAAGATGTAATGCTGAAGCATTCTTTTTCCTCCCACCTCTTCACAGGTCTCCAACTGAGTCCTTTTCATACAGTAGCAAGGACTGCTACCCAAACTGGACCCAGGGAAGGGGAAATTAGCTTTCAAAGGATTCCAGAAAGAAATAACATGTATATCTGAGTGGATCTCAGTAGCGGTACCCCACAATAAAATTATGAAGACAGAGAGTGAGTGACTTTGAGATCTTATATCAAATATTTAGATATTTGCAACCACAGAAGAATTTTTACCCTATTAAGATACAACGCCTTACCCTCAGCCATAATGGAGGCAAGATATACTAGAACACAGAGGAAAAGTCGTATATGTGGGTTGGGAGCTGACGAAACATTGGAACATGTAATTTTTGATTGTATTATATATCAAAACATTAGGGAAGTTTTGATCAAGCCTATAGTTAATTCCTTTCCAGGTCGCAATAGAAGCATACTTTTGTCAACTATGCTGGCAGGGGATAACCAAAAGCTGACTAGGATGGTTGCCAAATTTGGTTGGTTGGCATACCAAACTAGGAAAGAAATAAAGTACAGATAGGCCTAAATCTAATTTCTGATCTTAATATTGATTTTATCATGTCTGTATTTTAACACTTTTAGATTCTTATTTATAATTTTAGATGCCATAATATTTTATAATTTTATTGCTCCCTTATCTGTACTTATCTGTCTTCTATTATACTGGTCTATGACCGTAATAAAGGCTTGTTGTTGTTGTTGTTGAGAGTGAGAGAGAGTGGTTTTAAACACAAATAGCTTTATTGTATATAAAATGAATGAGGGGGAAATGCAGGGGTCATTTCCTGGGGAAGCGCACAGGAGCAGAGCTCTGGCAGTAGGAGCATGCCCATGCAACAAGCCCCGCCCCCTGCTCCCAGCAGCCCTCAGTCGGGCCACGAGGAGCAAGAAGCAGCCAGGTAAGTTGCAGAGCCACCCCCAGCCCGCCTTCAGGTACAAGCTCTCTGTCCTCTGTGAGGGCAGATCTGTGCGTTCCCCTCCCCCCCATAGCTAGCAATCCAAAACAGTCCAGTGGAGCCTGATCGATGGGTGTTGCCTTCTGACACACTTCCGATGATGTCAGGGGGTGTGGCATATGCAAATAAGTTATGCTAATAAGTTATGCTAATGCACTCCTGCACCTCTTTTTCTACGAAATGACCCCTGGAAATGTAAAGAACCTACACTAAGCACCTGAAAACAAATCTTGCACACAGCAAGATAAAAAGAAGACGGGAGGAAATTGGGATGTTTTAGGGAAGGGACATACAATCTGAAATCCTGGGCTTGAGGTCTGGAGAGGAGCCTACAAATGCAGTAGCCGGGGTGTTCAGGTAGTGGAAAACCTGGCACATTTTCCACTCAGTTGAGATGGTCTTTTTATGAGAAAGAGTCACATAGCTAGACATGGAAACCCACTTTCCCAGGAACCTGATTGATCCAAGATATGAGGTAGAATTTGATTGGGCAGTTTGAAAGTAACTGCTGTCAAAATCTGGTGGGAAGATTGGTAGGGAAATACCTGACATTCCAAGGTGGGAACGGATCATTGGGTGGGCTTAGCATATTGACAAAGAGCCCAGAGTGAATGATGGGTTTAAGTGTCCTCCTGATAGCTCATCCTGGGTGATTCAGATGTTGGCCTGCCTTTATCAATGGCTGGACTGGATTAGCGATACTTAAGGGTTGCCCAACTGTCTATAGCTGGAAATGGTTCACATTGCCTTGATGAAGTATCCCTTGAAGCAAGGGATATGATTGTATTAGGCATATCTTGGAACTTATTGAAAGGTTTTTTGTTCTTGAGAACAAATATGCCACTTGAGCTGGGAGAGCTTGCACAATTCCAACACACCCTTCCTCATCCCTGGCCTTTCAACGTCATGGCTGTACCCAGGTGCCTTTCTGAGACTCCCCAAGTTCCAGGTCCCCTTAGCACTTAGGATCTAAAAGGGGGTGCCTATTAAAACAACTAAGTCCAGAATAAGATGGGGGGCCAACTAACCAAGGGGGTCTCTGCTGGAGAAGGGGGCAGGATTGATACAGGGCCACTTTGAAAGTAGATTTTTAATTTGTCTTTAAGGGCTGACAGACAGATATGTAAGGAAGGGAAGGGATTCATTCACATCACTATTTTCTCCCAATCAATGAATAACAGTTGTATTTTCTTTTTAAAAAAAAATTATTTGAAAACATCTTAATATTAAGACTACACTCCTGCTATTGGAGAAAACAAAAGAAAAATTCCCATAAGTAGTAATATACCAAAATTGCCCTCTGTGGCCCCAGTCAAACAACCTGTACGTGCCATTCCTAAGGATACATGCGTAGAACCATGTTTTGTCACAAGTACAACCCCACCTAATAGAATCGATGTGCATCTTTGGAACTTTTGTGGCTCTGTGTGCTTATTTTATTATGAGTTTTCAGCTATTAAAATGCTAGGTCATCACTAAGGCTGGAACTTGGTGTTTGACAACCAATCTGTCCGCACCCAAAGAGTGCTTGTGAATGGTGCCTCATCTTCTTGGAGAGGAGTGATAAGTGAAGTGCCTCAAGGATCTGTCCTGGGATCTGTTTTGCGCAACATCCGTATCAATTATTTGGATGAAGGGATAGAGGGAATGCTTATTAAATTTGCAGATGATACTAAATTGGGAGGGGTTGCAAATATGGTAGAAGACAGAGTGAGGATACAGGATGATTTTGACAGGCTGGCAAATTAGGCTAAAACAAATAAAATGAATTTCAGTGGGGATAAATGTAAAGTTCTGCATTTCAGTAGGAAAGATCAAATGCATAATTATAGGTTGGGGGAGACTTATCTTGGTAGTAGTATGTGCAAAAAGGATCTAAGGCTCTTAATAGACCATACACTGAACGTAAGTCAGCAATATGATGCGGTTGCTAAAAAGACAAATGTGATTTTGGATTGTATCAACAGACGTATAGTGTCCAGATCACGCGAAGTGATAGTACCACTTTACTCTGCTCTGATTAGGCCTCACCTACTAGAGTATTAGGAGCTGCGGTGGCTCAAGTGGTTAAGATGCTGAACTGCAGGCTGTGGGAGGTTGGTAGTTCAGCAGTTCGAGACCCGAGTTGCCGCATGACGGAGTGAGCTCCCATCTCTAGTTCCAGCTCCTGCCAACCTAGCAGTTCAAAAGCAAGAAACTGCAAGTAGATAAATAGGTACCACTTCAGTGGGAAGGTAACAGTGTTCCGTGCACCTTGGTGTTTAGTCATGCCGGCCACATGACCATGGAAACATCTTCGGACAGCGCTGGCTCTTCGGCTTTGAAACGGAGATGAGCACTGCAACCCTAGAGTCAGATTCGACTGGCTTTCGAGCAAGGGAACCTTTACCTTTACCTTTTACTAGAGTATTGTGTTCAGTTTGGGGCACCACAATTTAAGAAGGATATAGACAAGCTGGAACATATCCAGAGGAGGGCAATAAAGATGTTGGGGGTCTGGAGACCAAGTCCTATGAGGAAAGGTTGAAGGAGCTGGGTATGTTTAGCCTGGAGAGAAGAAGACTGAGAGTTGATATGATAACCATCTTCAAGTACTTGAAGGGCTGTCATCTAGAGAATGGTGTGGAGTTGTTTTCTGCTGCCCCAGAAGGTTGGACCAGAACCAACGGGTTGAAATTAAATCAGAAGAGTTTTCAGCTAAACATTAGGAAGAGCTTCCTGACGGAGTGGTTCCTCAGTGGAACAAGGCTTCCTTGGGAGGTGGTGGGCTCTCAATTTTTGGAGGTTTTCAAACAGAGGCTAGATGGCCATCTGACAGCAATGCTAATTCTGTGAACTTAGGCAGATCATGAGAGGGAGGGCAGGAAGGGATGCCTCAGTGCTTAGTTCTTGTGGCCCTTTCTTACACACCCAGGGAAATGCTGATCACCACTTTGGGGTCAGGAAGCAATTTTTCTCCAGGCCAGTTTGCCCGGGGATCCTGGAGGGTTGTGTTGTTGTTTTTTCTGTTATCTTCTGGGTGTGGAACAGCGGTCACTGTAGGTGTGGAGGGGGAGGTATTTGTGAATTTCCTGCCGTGCAGGGGGTTGGACTAGATGACCATGGAGGTCCCTTCCAACTCTATTATTCTATTATTCTAACCTGAAGGAAAAAAACAGACAGGGAGGGTTTGCAAAAAAGTGGCAGGAGAGGAAGGAGGAATGAACCTGAAGCTTCCTTTTACTGAGTCAGACCATTGGTCGATCAAGATCAATATGGTCTTCTCAGATTAGCAGCAGTTTTGCAGGGTCTCATGTCAATGTCTTTCATGTCATCTGCTACCTTTTCAGCTGGAGAGGCCAGGGACCAGAGCTGGGGAAATGCAAGCAGATGCCATGCTGCCGAACCGTGGCACCCAAGCTTGCTGCTTCTCCTTCCCAAATGTCCCTTGTCTAGTACTGCTTTGATGCAAACATTGGAAAAGAAGTTGCCAGGCTGGACTCATGTGTGCACATGAGTTCATACATCCCACTGAGGGCACACAATCCTTTGAGTTCAGAGGGATATCTAGATTTCAGTCCAACCTGAGAGAAAGAAACTCTTCCATTTGTTTTACTTAAGCAGAAGAAACAGATGATCACTGGAGTGTTAGGATGTGCAAAATCACTGCAAACAAGAAATGTACTATCATCCATAAACACTTTGATTTTTAAAAAAAGCTTGGAGTTTGCTAACTTCTCAAGTTGCCATTTAAAAGAAATAAAAACAAAACTGAAAGGAAAGGAAACCAATTATTTTTGCAGAATGGCTTAGCTATTAGTAGCTATAGAAACACGGTTACTAGGTAGTGAAGACAAGCTTGGCACAAAACAATATTACTTAGACTTGAGAACAAGAAAGAGAAACAAGAGGCAGCGTTTAGGTACAGGACAGATAGGGAAAAGGGACCCTTGACTGTGAAGTCAGTGCTTGAGAAATGTTTGGACATATTATTACAAAGGACTAAAGGGGTGGCTGTTGTGTCCCTGTGTTCCAGACATCTATTACTACGACTGGTACTGAGGCCTGATCTTTCCTGTCCAGAATACTGTAGTTCAGATCCAGCACACTGCAAGTGGGACAGAGGGGACAGCAGAACCCTTTGGGAAAACAATACAATCAAACTGACTACCTGTTTCTCAGGAAGGGGGAAACTGACTCTGGCACCTGATTCCTCTCCCAAATAACCAGTGTTTAGAAGTGGCCAGCTCTATGGGCACTCTCAAATTACCACATATTTTGGATCCAAAGGGCAGTTTTAGTTGCCAAGCGAATCATTTTATAGCACCTGAAATCTCAAGTATCTCCCTCTATAGATCCCTGGGTCAATGATATGCTAGACCAAGGGTGTCAGACTCATTTGTTATGGAGGGATGGATTTGACATAAATTGGATTTTGTCGGACCGGGCCATGTCCGTCATAAAATGTAATGCCAGATGTTAAAAACAAAGAAGTAGAATGTTTCATGCTCCTAAAACCTCCTGTCTACATCCTGTGTAGAATTCCAGGTAGATCTTGAATAGATAATTCAATACGTGCCCCAGATAATTCAATACGTGCCCCACATGTGCCCCGGAGAGCCTTGCACTCTGCTGAGCAAGATCTGCTGGTTTGCCACAGCCGGAGGGACATTTAGCCTCAACCGGGACCAGTGCCTTATGTGCCCTGGCCCCAGCCTGGTGGAACATCCTCACACATGAGATCTGGGCCCTGTGGGACCTCTTATCATTCCACAGGGCCTCTAAAATGGAGCTCTTCTGCCAGGCCTTTGGTTGAGGCAGGAGGCATCCAGAAAAAGAAGAAAACATCTCCCCCCCACCTTGCTGTAGACACCATCTTTGTGCGGCCTGGATTAAATGAACTCTAGAGACCAGTAGCACCAGTATTGATGCAGTTTGTTTTTAAATGCTTGCTTTAACGTTTTAACTGATTATTTATTATTGTATTGTGTGGCTGAATGGTCCAACTGTTGCTGTGATCCGCCCGTTTGCAGGGAGGGCAGAATATAAATTTGAAAAAATAATTAATTAATTAATTATGTGGTGAGGGGAGCTGGTATCAAGTTGTATTTTTGACCTTCTGGGGAGACGGCAGGGGGCAGGGGGAAATGGCAGCCTTGAGTTACAAAAAAGCCTGAATCATCTTCTTCTGTCCCTCTCCCTTTCTTTTTTAAGCATCCAGTATGATGAAGAGCTCTGCAGTACTCAAAAGGTCGTATACTGTTTTGTATCATTTGGATTGGTCTTAATAAAAGGTTGCTGTTGTTTGGATTTTGCTTTGGGCTGGTGCAGCTACCTGCAGCTTCTATATATATTTTAAAATGCCTCCAGTTCAGTGTAAAATGATAGGAAAAATATTAAGGACTACTGTTTCTGTACTATAGGGATTGAGCTATATCATGATGATATGTGAGCTCTATTTTTATTAAATGTCCTGTTTGGGGGCAGTGGTTTCACTGAAATCAAGCCTGCTTCACTTCCCCCGATAAAAAGGTCCTGCCCCTTGTAAATCAGTTCTCTCCCTGTGCAGTTGTTAGTGTCAAAGCCTGTCAGCTCAGCAGGACATTAAAATTATATGGCTACAGTAGGATGCAAGTCTCCCTAATTCTCAGGTCATGTGTCCTGAAAAAAGTCCCTTCTAATGAAAATTCTGCCCCAGATTTTTCATCTCAGATGCCTTCTGACCCAGAAGATATAATTTTCACTGCATCTCTTTTGATGGGGTTTAATTTCAGGAACTCTCTCATTGCTGGCAAGATGCCCGTTAAATGGTGGAAATATTAGAATTTTGCAGTATGGCCTCGCATGATATTGCAAATTGGTCTACTGGCTGCTGATTTCATAATGAACTGTGTGTTGTGACAACCTATATCTTATTACTGTTGGGAAGATAATAAGAATGGCTGATACATAAGTTGAACACTCTCCCCGATACATCTCTAGTTATCAATAAATACTTGAATACACCTATTGATCCTGGATAGTCCACATCAAAAGATATGTCCAGCCGTTTCAATGGTGCCCAGCTGAGCATCATAATTAAAGATTATCATATTCCCTGAGCTTTGCCCTGATTTGATCCACAATCTTCCACCAGAGATTCTGAGAATCTTTCATTGAGGCCAGGTGATTGAAACTCAGAGAACCCCCCTCTTCTCTACCCTCTGTCTTGCATTCACAGAGCTTCAGATGTTAGGGGGGGGGAATAATCTCAATACCATGGTTTACTTATTTTGGAAAAAAGCACTACCATGGATTTCCTGAGGATTTTTGGTGGTTTTTGATAGGCATTTCCACAATTGGAAAGGTGCAGTCAGGTCTTTAGCAAGAACCTCTGGTGTCCGTTTGGTGATTATCAAATGGGACATGTTTTAAATATTACATTAACGGGTGCAAAACCCTGTTGAAAGCAGCCAGCTTTTTAAAATCAAACCTTAGTCTGAGATCAACTTAATTTTCATTGCATATATTTACATATATGCAACAGCATTTTAGTATCCACAGCTTTTATTTCTGTCCAGCCATGATGGTTTGGGGGGGACCTACAATTACTGATAAGAAACAGCTGGAGAACCCTGGGTGGATGTTCCATGCTGAGAATGATCAATTGCATAATAAAGGGTTTTTGAAGTCAGTGGCTGTAGCAGAGCAGGAGATGGACATCAACGTTTAGTGGCTTTTCCCCTCCCCAAAGTCTTGCATAGCTGAACTCTTCCATGTGCTAGAAGTACCTGCATGAAAAGGACTCTCTGTCAGAATAGTTTTCACAGTGTGAAGAAATTTTTGCAGAATTTGCAAAGTTTATTGTAAAGTATCCACTCTTTTACAGATAGAGATATGTTTTCAGCATGCGATATTCTCTTGCTGAAGTTTTTGACTGTATTATGTATTATAATATTTGGCTGCATTTTGACTGCATTATAGCTGAAGATTTTGTATGTATTATGCAATGTTTGTTTGTGTGTGAATTTCAAGTCATGGGGGATGTGCTTTTATGGTGGAGGCGAATGGACATTTTAGGGGGCAGAATTAAATAAACTATACTTTCTCACCAAATCTCATTACTGATTTAAGAGCCTAAATGCATCATTCATAACTTTTGGCATGTAAAACTAATTGTCGTCGTTAGGCAATCTGAAAGTATAACTACCTTATAATGCCATCATGAGTAGAGTAACACCATTCTAAGCGGACTGACTTCAATGGACTTCAAAGGGTGTAACTTGGATTAGGATGCCACTGTTGATTCTGGTCAAAGCTGCATATATACTTGAAAGAAAGAGGGAGAGAAAGTGTGTTGCAAACTACTGCACCCAGAGCTATAGAAGCGCATATATTTTAGTTTGTGCAGTATGAAAGCAGGAGAAAAATGGAAGTTTGTGAACAGAAACCCATACATTTTGTTGTAAACAAAAAACAATATTTGGGTTTAGAAACACTGTCATACTACACAGTTCTTAGGAAGGATACTGAGTGAGTAAAACTTTGGCTTAAAAAGCATCCCGTTCATTCCAAAAGAAAAGATATTTCATAGTAATTTTTTCATATTCTCACAAAATTCCATTTTTCCCCAGTGGGGAAGCAAGAAGGGGAGGGGAGGGGAGGGGAGGGGATCAAGCTTTTTCATCTCTAGGTTAGATTCAGTGGAAAGGTCCTGTCCTAAGGCCAATTGAGCAGCTAAGTCCCTGGCTGGTGTAACTTGGAGGTAGGGGAGCATATCCGTAGATATACTGGGACAAATCCCGCACAGTAGTACTCAGTGGATGCCACTGCAGTTGAGCTGGCATAATAGGCTGGAGATAGACAACACTGGGTGGTTTGCCAGGGGAGGAACAGTCTTAGTGTACTATGACAGTGCCATAAGTGTAAGCACTCATAACAGGAGTAAAAAGCATAGTCCTCTTGCCTGCCTCTCATTATACCTACCTACACAGCATGGCTTCCGCATAGGGGTGGGAAATATTGCTCTTACTGTGGAAGCAGGAGCCAGCAAGGTGGAGGCACACAGGGATGGTATCTGCATGCTCTGTCCCCACACTGCTTGTGGCTTTCACCACCCCCAACCCTTGACCTTTGTCACATCAAAGCAAAAGTGCCAACATAATGAAGATCTTGCTAAGGACCAGCCGTTTCCCCTTCTCCCCCCCCCCACCGTACAAACTGATCCCTATTTCACAGCTCAGTTGCAGCTCAGCTGTTAAATTGAAAAGGCCCTTAAAAGGCCTGTAAGGGTAGGAGAAGAGCTGTGCTTAGCACTGCCATTTTGAAGGCAGAGCTTGGCTTTGGCCCCTCCCCAGATTGGCTGGGTGGCCACTGGCCAGTGTCCCCATGGACACATGCCCATAGCCACACCCTTTTGAGCCAGGAGGGAGGATGCACTGGTTGAAAGAGGAAAGCCCTGGAAGCAACACACTAATGCCTGGAGGGAGCACAACATCACATGGAAAAAAACTCAATGGAATTGGGGAGGGAAGGTAGACCAAAAGCTCCATGCTGAAGACACCTTAGAAATCCCAAGTAAGTCTGCAGTGCTCCTAGGGACTGTATTTGTCCCCATTGGCTGTCATCTCTCCTTTTCCTTGATACCTGAACCAGCTTTTTTGCTTTTCTTCCTCTTGGCACTCTCTTGCCCTTTTGCCTATTTCCATTCCAACTTGCTTTGCATCCTGTTCAGTCATCTTTGCCTTTTCATGCCTGTCTGGTCTTAGTTTTCCTGGGACCAGTCCTGCCCAATGTTCTTTCTATGCTGTCTGTATCCTCCTTTTCTCTATGACTTTAGTACCTTTGGTAGGGTTATCATCTGGGTACTCAAATGTGGCTTGGCCTGAGTCTCAGTTTTTAATAGCAGCTGGATATATATGAATCTGCAAGGTGATGCTTTTGCTACATAGAGAGAAGCATTATTGTTTGTCCATATCTGCTGATAAAGGCAGAAGAGCAGGAGTGTCTGTTTTTAAAAAGGGTACTCCTAGGCACAGCTGGGGGCAGTGCTTGGGGTGGAGCTCTGGGAGGGGGTGGAGCTTTGAATTCTTTCTCTTTGGGGAGCCACCTTTGTGCCTATCAGGGATGAGTTTGGCACAAGACAGAATAGGCGGTTGGCTTACAGGCCACCACCTTCAATAGCCTCTGGTTAACCGAGACATTAAAATTGGCCTGCATGAGCGCACAACAAAGTTCAAGTTGGTGTTTTTCAGAATAACCAACCGTGCAAGTTGCATACATTAGAGGGGGGATATCTACGGAATTCATGGGCCATTATTCTTTGTAGTGTTTTTTCCACCTTTTAAGATTGTGGACAGAGCCAGCACAGAGAAATTACACGCACAAATGTTGGGAAAATGGAGTGTCTGAAATCAATTCTAATGTTAAACGCAAAGGACATCCTTGGCTCATTAAGTAAAAATATCTCATTTAATGAGCAAGAAGGCACTGGAGCACACTGAACCTTGACACAAAGCAAATTATTTAAGTGATAAATTATATTTTATGGGGAATGTAAAAGTTAATAATACTCCGGAGTAAGGTAATAAATGCAGAGGTGTAACTAACATCACCAACTGCTTTACTTACAAACATGCCATATGTATTCAGTTACTTGCAAAGGTAATAAAAAAATCGAGAAGTCACACATTCTTGGAATTCAAGCCTTCTGTAGCATCCTCCCTAAGCTAACTGGCATCGTACTCTGTTTCTAGTTCTCTCATTCTTCTCCGTTTCCTTGCTTTTCACGTTTTTGTGGACAAATATTTGATCTTGCAGTCTTTTAAACTTAGTACGCCTTCTTATCTATAAAGAGAACTAATAAAGTTCACTCAGCCTCCATAATGTTCCCCTAATAACCCAACTCTTGGTTTCAGGAGGATGGCTTTTCCTGGATATGAAAAAGTAGTAGATTATGAATTAGTTGCAGGGCTCACCCAGGAGGTGAGCAGAGGTACCAAATTGCAGGACCCCAGGTTGCCATGGGAGCACAAGATAGACAACATGCAGCTGGGGCATAGCATCAGTGTACATGTTTTTATCAAGCATTTTGTGTATGTGTTCTTTTGACTCTACCGGGGGAGGGGGTTGAATGTTGTGGTAGATTATCAGAGACAATCTTTGTCTGGAAGCCCTTGATAGTTATTGGCACTCTGGTCAGTTGGAGACCCATCTCATTGTTCCTGGTTTAGTGATGATGACTATTTTGTTGTGCTGAGTGATGAGACAACTGCCTCTCAGTTTTTCTCTAGCATATTAGCTAATCATGTTTCTTTCATGGCATTTTGTGACAGGTGGTTACTAGCTACTGTATGTGTAACACCTGTTTGGGTGGGGTCTGAAGGATGTATGGTGGTAGATGTAGCCTATCAAGAAGTCTTGCAGCTTTTCTAGGTGGCTCTCGCATGCTCAACTGGTATGTTTTTTTTAAAAAGATAGTATGAAAATTCTCCAGGATGCTCTGTTCTTTAAAAAGCTGTTATTTAAATTTTGCCTCCATAATACCCCCTGGAATGACCTGAATAGGAGACAACTAGTTGTGATTTGCCTTGTCTAATAGGGCTTTAGGACAGACTGCATCGCCTGCTTGTGAACGTACCAGTCATTCAGAGGTCAGCTCTTTGTCGTGTCTTAGTAGTTCTAATCACTGTGTTCGACCATTTGCGTAAAAATGGTTAGTGAGACCAAATAGCCGTTCACAAATGACTGGAAAATGTTGAATCTAACTGACTGTTGGTGGATATTATTGTCATCAAGGTGATGAGCTACAAAGGGTAATAAAGGGCTAAATTCTGACTCAAGAAGAAAGTAGGTTAAATAAGAGCCCAATATAATAATTGCATAGGCTAAGCTCACCCTTTGAAATAACAAGGTAGTCTGGATCCTTCCTGAATTCCACCCCTGCCCATGATATGCCACTGTTTTACTCTTTTGTTCAACAGTCAGTGCTCCTTCCAAGTCAGTACTCCTTCCATTCAGTGACAGGGTCAGAAGGAGAGGGGTTTAACCCTTCAGACATCCCTTTGCTTGCATCATAATTTGATTGCGTATCTCTAGCAGTACCCTTGAACAATAAAAAATAAAGCACTGTTGTTTTTCCCCCATGAGTGTGCTAGATTGGATCACATATACTTTACACATGGACAATCCTGTACAGCCACTTTGGAACAGTGAGTTACTTGTGGGAGAAGGGACCCTGTCAGAATGAAACCATGTAGCTGCCGCTCTCTACTTAACTCAAGAGGGCCAAGGGGAAAATCCTAATAAAAGGGTTCCTTTCTTTCTTCTGTGGTGGTCACTTGGCTTCCCACTTTGCCTGACAACTGGGAGCAAAAATGGCCAGAGGAGGCTCTCTTTGCCCTTCTGTGGAGGTCCACACACTGCAGTCATTGCGTGTGGAGTGCCACAGCAGGGCAAACAAGTACACACACACACACATGCCCCAAGGCTGTTTGGCTCAGGAAAATGGCACAGAAGGGAAACCTCTTACCACACTTCATTCCTGATTTGTATTAGGCCTAGGCTTGCCGAGTCCTGGTTGGGAAATTTCTGGACATTTGGGAGTACAGCCTGGGAAGTGTGGAGTATGGGGAGGTGAGGGATCCCAGCATGGTATAATACTATAGTGTTGACCCTCCATAGCAGCCATTTTCTTCAGAAGAACTGATCTGTGCAGTCTGGTGACCAGTGGTAAGTCCAGGAGATTTCCAGGCCCTACCTGAAGGTTGGTCACCCTAACTGGGCCCCAGCACATGACAGTTGTATTATCTAGTTTGGTCCTGAGACCCAGACCTGCTGGGGAAGGGGAAGGCTATGACACTTGACTCTTTTTTCCTCACTTGCCTCTGTGTGTGCGCAGGGCTGACAGCTCCAAGCTGGGAAATACCTGGAGATTTTGAGGGTGGAGTCTGAGGAGAGTGGGGTTTGGGGAGGGGAGCTGCTTCAATGGGGTATCATGCCTTAGAGTCCACCTTCCAAAGCAGCCATTTTCTCCAGGTGAACTGCTCTCTGTTGCCTGGAGATAAGTTGTAATCCCAGGAGATCTCCAGCCATCTCATGGAGGTTGGCAACCCCATTTGTGGGGTTATGGTGTTTATCAAGTATTCTAAATTGGATTGCAAGTACATTATACATGCACATTCTCACACCATCACTTGAGAACCGTGCTTCGTATGTGGGGAAAGGAATTGCATTGCATAGGCAACTGCATGACACTCTACGAATGCCATATGTCCCAATGGCTTGTCCCATGATTCTGAGCATGCACCAAAGAGCATTTAATCACCTGCCTGCCTAGTGAGATGAGGAATGTCACATTTCTCAGACACAAAGCTGCACATATGCTTGCAGATAGCTAAGTTTATGTTGAGATCATAGCAGCAGTTTTTCTCAGTTTTAGAACATGTTTTTGTAAGAATCACAGTGCTGCTACTAAAAACTAACTCTTCACTGAGGAGTCTGCATCATGATTGAAAGCATGGGTTGTTCTAGGCATCCACACACACACACCCTCCTGCCTTCCCCTCTTCTGGAAATATGGAGATTAAAAGATGAGTGGAGCCGGATGGCTATTTTATATATCTCCGAACTCCCATGAGCATATTTGTTTTCCACAGTGTCCATATGGGGGGGGGGGGAACCCTGCCGAGAATGCACACTCAAGGGAATGGGAAGAGAAATCACTGTGCTGGCTGCATGATTTAAATTAATGAAAGTAGCATTAATACCTCAAAAAGAGGTTACATTATTGCTTGGAATCTTCACTGGAGGAAAAGCTATAATTTACATGTACAATATCCTTTCCCATTGCCTATTAATTACATCTACAGTGTCTCTGTTTACAAGCAATCTATTTGAAAACATATGCTCCAATAATTAAAATGTTATTATGCTGACAGCGCCTTTCTTGGAGGAACTTGTAACATCTGTATTGACCGTGATAAGCATTGATTATCTCGAGTGATATAAATATTTGGGGAGCTAATAACAATCAGGTAGGAATTCAGTTCATGCTATAGGCAGCAGAAATAAATTGCAGGAAGTCTACATCAAAGCCGCCTCCTGAATCAGTTTGTTTTTATACTTAATGGCTCCCTATAAAGCATGCAGAGAGAAAACTCTTCTGAGATTTAAAGCATAAGGAAGTGCTTTAAAGAAACTTTCCATCCTGTTAGCATCTAGCATTTCTGTACATCTGGAGAATCTTACATATGTAGTAAAACTGGGAAATGCAGTGGCCACAAACAAACACACTGGACACCTATGCACACTAATAAGACATTAGTTAGAATGGAGATCAGAATGACTTTCCAAAAAGAAATATTGTATTTCTTCTACTTGGAGGGGGGTTCCATTTGTGTGTGTGCGCCCCTGTGCCTGGAAGTCATGGCGACCTCTGGCAACTCCTACTGGGGCATGGAGGACATTCAGAGAAATAGCTTGATTGCCTGCCTCTGCCTCCCAACCCTGATATTATTTGGAGGTCTCCCATCCATATACTTGTCATGGTCGGCCCTGCTTCCAAGATCTGATGAGACTGGACTTGCCTGGGCCATCCAGTTCAGGGATATTTCTTCTGCTGTTATTGTCATTGTTTACAAATTGTGTCCCAATGAACTCTAGGGTGTCTTCAGGGCTGTTAAGAGCCATCACAGGGCCCTAGGTCCTAAGACTCCTCATATCACATGTGGGGCCCCCTCACATTCAGAAGAACATGAACAAGAAGTTTGATTTAGAATAGTATGCCAATACCACCATCACCTTACACACAGGTGACATAAAGGGTCAGGACAGATAAACACAGAGCCCAATCACAAAACAAGTTCCATGTGGTTTCACTGGTACCAGCAGCAGCTGAGGTTTCACTGGCTGGAGGATGGATTTCAGTCATGAGGGAGCAAGAGTCACATGATGGCACAAATGCTCAGACTTGGCTATATTCCTGGTCAAATTGCTCCCTAAAGCAGCATATTTTAAGAATCATGGAATGTTAGAGTTGGAAGGGACCTTGCAGGTCATCTACAACCCCTTCACTCTGCAGGAGTATATACCTGAAAGATGGTCGTCCAGCCTTCACTTGAAGATCTCCAGCAAAAGAGCATCCACCACCTCCCGAGGCAGACTGTTCCACTGCTCAATGACTCTTAGAGTTAGGAAGTTTCTCCTGATATTTAGCCGGTAATGACTCCCTTGTAATTTCCACCCATTAGATCTAGTCTTGCAATCCGGAGCAAGAGAGAATAGATCTGCTCCAACTTCTACATGACAGCCCTTCAAATACTTGAAGACTGCAATCATGTCCCCTCTAAGCCTTCTCTTTCCCGGGCTAAGCATACCCAACTTTTTCAGCCTTTCCTCATAAGACTTGGATTCCAACCCCCTCACCATCCTGGTTGCCCTCTTCTGGACACACTCAAGCTTGTCAACATCCTTCCTAAAATGTGGTGCCCAAAACTGGACACAGTACTCCAGGTGAGGCCTGACCATAGCAGAATAGAGCGGAACTACCACCTCCCTTGATCTGGACACAGTGCTTCTGTTAATGCATCCTAAGATTGCATTAGCTTTCTTCACAGCCACATCGCACTGCAGGCTCATGTTTAGCTTGTGATCAACCAGAACACCTAGATCCCTTTCACATGTGCTGCTGTCAAGCCAAGTCCCTCCCATTCTATATCTATGCCTTTGATTTTTTGTACCTCAGTGTAGGACTTTGCATTTATCTCTATTGAAATTCATTTTATTTGTCTCAGCCCACTGTTCCAGCCTATCTAGATCATTTTGAATCCTGACTCTGTCTTCTTCAGAATTAGCAATCCCACATAACTTCGTGTCATCTGCAAATTTGATAAGCATCCCCTCTATGTCTTCCTCCAGGTCATTTATAAAAACATTGAACAACACCGGGCCTT